>NC_091013.1:2827500-3112500 GCF_041296385.1 Aphelocoma coerulescens
CTGCCCACCCTCCTAGGGAACAATTTAATCCTAATATCCAATCTAACCCTGACCTCATTTGACTTAAAGCATAGAAAAGGTCTTTGAATAGACAGGGTTAGACCCTCCAAGGGCTCTAATGCCAAGTTACACAGGAATAAGTGGGAAATAGACCCCCAGGCTCATGTGCTCCCCTGTCAGGGCATGGGAGAGCACTTTTTACATTTTTTTATATTTTTCCAGCTGTCCAATACACACATTTCTCTTCTTGAAGCCATGGACCCGTTCTCTGAGGCTCACAGGGGGTCCATAAGGAGTGGACAGAAGCTAAGAAAGATATTTTGCCTCTCTTCTGAGAGAATGTTCATGTAAATACTGTGATCAGTTGGCATCAGAGATGATTTGGCCCTAATTCTGTGCTAAAAAACCAATTTCTGAGTTCAAATATAGAGTCTTGCATTTATTTTTTTCCTAGCCTTGCTAGTTTCCAAGGAGATCTAACCATGTAGATTGTCTGCAAAGGTGGTAATTAGCTAGCAATGAACAAGATGGACACAAAGAACTTATTGGCAAAAATCAAAATTTCCAAGCAGTTCTGTCAGAGCATTCTGATCAGTTCTTTTCAGACATCCTAATTTGCCTCACACCATGGTTTTGTAAACAACTGGCTTTCAGATCAGTGCTTGAGCAGAAAAATGGAAAATGTCCTCAGATGGATGCAGATGGGATTTTTTTTTTCATGATATCTGGCAATTAAAAATAAGATCCAACAAATTCTACCGCCTATAAATAATAACCGTTGGGGTTTATAGCCCAGGGCTCAGAAAAAATGACAAAGGGAGGAGCAAAGTCCGTGTATAAAACATGTTCCCCTTTTTATGCAAGACAGACTTGGAGTGAGAAATCTTTGTTTCACCTTTAGAGTGAAGCAAAGAGAGGAATTGAACTTGGGCTGTCTTTTTTACTTGACGGGAGTGAGGAAGGGTGAAGGAGAGGTAGGAAGGGTCTTTATTCTCACTGACTCTCTTGGGAATATCACCTGAATTTCTTTATTAACCTCACCTGCCAATATAACACTATTTCACTATATAATACCTGTATTTTCCTCCTTAGAAAAGGTGCTGTTTAGTTGAAAAATATTTACCTAGTTTGACGAAAAGATATGGATTTTAAGCTAGAATATTTTGTTCAGCAAATAAACCATTTTCTGTTAAATTTCCTCATTGTCACAGTGTAACTTTCAGGCACATCTAGAGTCATGCTAAAGGAGAAGCTTTAGAAAGTAAGTCCTTTGCAATATCAATAGTGGAAGGGTCAGTGTGGCTGAGAGTTACCTGGACACAGCCTGTGTGGAGAAAAGTGGGAAACCTTCCAGTTTATAGCAAGATTGTCCCTTTGGGAAGTTGGAGTGAGGCAGGGTTGCTCTCTTCTGCCGTGTCCCAAGGGAAAGGAGGAGAGGAAATGGCCTCAAATGGCACCAGGGGAGGCTCAGGGTGGAGATTGGAAACAATTTTTCCCTGCCAGAGTGGTGAGGCCTTGGGATGAGCTGCCCAGGGAGTGGTGCAGTCACTGTCTCTGGGAGTGCTCAGGAGGAGTCTGGATGTGGCCCTTGGGGACAGGCTTTGGGGTGCTGCTGCTGCTGCTGGGGTGGCACTGGGTGATCCTGAAGGGCTCTTGATGATTCTGTGATTCTGTGGTCATTATTATGATTTTCAAAGGTCCTGGATGAAGTTTTGGACCTTGTTTCTGACTTTCACACCTCCATGTATCCCAAAATGGATCTCCTTTGCGTTAACAAATGGATATTTATTTCCATCTACACAGAATATGTGGGAGTCATGTGTGAAATGAATAGTGAGGACCTGAGGTGTGTGGAACACAAAACAAGAAATCTGCATTCAGGAGCAATGGGGGAGATGCACAGAAACCTCTCTTTTTTCTGTGTTTTTTTTTTTTTTTTTTCTGTAGACAAACACAATTTTTTTCCATTGGATACTGAGCTCTGACATGGTGACTAAACCCTTTATTTTGGGGCTGTTACTCCTCCTCCAGCTTGTGAGACTTGTATTTTGTACTGTACATGGAGCTGCATCAGACATTTTTATCTGATGCTTCCTCGAGCCGGCAACAGGGAGCAGCAGCAGAACAAACATTTCCCTCTGGCTGCTGGACACAGCCCCGGATCTACTGTTTCCCTCTGGAGCCCAAGAAGGCAGCAAGTTTGTAAATAATGATTTGTGTTGGAAGCTCAAATGATCAGCAGCACCAAAGTGAAGTGGAGAAAGCATTATTTTATATAATCACAGCCTTTGTCAGTGGAGGGGGTTGGAGGGAGAGAGTAGGATTTACCTGCTCACATTCACAGCACTGGGAAGGGGGCCTGGATAGAGAGGGTTTTTCCCTCTCTTTACACTTCTGCTAGTGTTGGAATAAAAAAGATAACGGCCTAAGAACTTTCTGTGGATTGTTATGTAATAAGATATTGGGCTCCTCACATTTCTCATTCTTGTACATGTACAAGGACTCTAAAGAGAGTTTCAGCAGACGGTCCTCAACAAGATTCTCTGAGGTTTGATAAATTTGGGATTGGGAACAAAGAGAATTCCTGCTGCACGGGCATCTAGGCCTTCCAGGGTCTCAGAGATCGCCTCTAAAAGAGAAAGTCACTTATGGACCTTCAGAGTCACAGGATGGGTCAGGCTGGAAGGGAGCACAGAGGGTCACTGGTGCCACCTCCCTGCTCCAGCAGGGCCATCCCAGAGCCCAGGGCACAGGGCTGTGTCCAGACAGCTCTGGAATGTCCCCAGGGAGGAGACCCCAGAGCCTCTGTGGCCAATCTGCTCAGGGCTGGCCCTGCCCAGGGCAGCAGTTCTGCCTCCTGTGCAGGGCAATTGCCGGGCTCAGGCCCTGCCCGTGGCTCTGGTGCCGCTGCCGGGCCCCGGAGCAGAGCCCGGGCCCTGCCCTGAGCCCTCCCTGCAGCCAGGGACACCCAGGGCTGAGGGCCCCTCTCAGCTGGGGCTCCTCTCGAGGCTGAGCAGCCCCGGCTCCCTCAGCCTGTGCTGGGCACGGAGCTGCTCCAGGCCCTTCCTCAGCTGCGCAGCCTCCGCCGGCCCCGCTCCAGGAGCTCCCTGGCCCTGCTGGGCTGAGGAGCCAGAGCTGGGCACGGCACCCCAGAGGTGCCCCCAGGGCTGGGCACAGGGGCAGGATAACCCTGACCTGCTGGGAATGCTCTTCCCACTGCACCCCAGGACACTAGAGATAAAGGAAACGTGTAACAACCCACGCTGGGTGTTATTTGTGCGGGTACCAAAGAAGCGGCAACCGTGTTTTTAAGTTAATCTTAAATTTGGGTTTGATCCACACAAGGAGCTGATGGCCTGACCTGCCACACATCTGCCCCCAGGGCACGGCACTTTCCCTCTGGTAACGCGTTTATTATCTCTGTCTTCTTACACAGCAACATCTCCAAGCCATGAAGAACAGCTGATGGGATAAATGTCCACCACTTACAACTCATTTCAGAGCTGACCCGAGCAGGCAATCTGACCTCAGTGCCATTCACATGGAAATGGAGTACAAGCTCCTATTGCAGGATGGGATTGCTAAATGGGAAACCTCTTGTTTTTAGTCTGTGATCACTTTAACAAATTGCCTGACTCGCTGGCTTTCACCTTCTTTCTCCTGCAATTACCTTGATTATTTGCTTTACGTTCAGCATTAATATGACTTGTGTCTGGTAAAGCTTCCCTGTGGAATCAATGAATGAATCAATCAAGTCCTCACTCACCCTGCTCATCCTCTCAGTCCAGTTTGAGTGTGCTGGTGTTATTTGGTCCAGACAAAATTAAAAACAGGAGCTAAAACCTGCAGCTGGGTGCACTGGTGTGTTTGTAGGAGGCAGAAATATATTATCTCCACATTGGTAGGGGAAAAACAGTGTTCAGTGTTGTTCTGAAAATTCTCCCTCTCTATGGCAGGCTGAACACATTTAATCTTCTGTGGTGTTATCCCAGGAACATTAATGCAAATAAAGCTGGCCTGGAATTTAGTCTAAGGGAAGTAATGGCTTAGTCAGGAGTGGCAGAGTGACATTTTAGGGCCATACTATGCCGTGCATCAGATCCAGCAATTTTAAAAGACCTTTTTGACCTTTTGATTAAAAAGACTCCCAGCATTTGTTCTTCCACACCTCCTCATAAAGCTGTCACTGTTTTCAGTCCTTCTGTTGTGTTCTCTTCCTGCTTAAAATAAAATGAAACTGTTGGCCTCTGGTCAAGTGACTTGGAGCTGGAAAACCAGCGTGTATCCATAGGAGTGCACACTCCTGTTTTCCTATGGAAAGCCAGGACCAGTGGACAAACAGGGGACTGGAATTCTGTCCATGGCATCTCTGGGCCCATATTGGCTTCATATCCAGTTTTACTTGGTCAGGTGCTCAACCTGTCAGGTCCAAAAGCACATGATGAGCTTGCCCTGGAGACTTTGGATTCTTGGCAACCTGTGTAGAATCATAGAATGTTCTGAACTGGAAGGCACCCACAGGGATCATCCAGTGCAAACTCTGTCCCTGCCCAGACCCCCCAGCAATCCCAGCCTGGGCATCACTGGCAGCGCTGTCCAAACGCTCCTGGAGCTCTGGCAGCCTCGGGGCCGTGCCCATTCCCTGGGGAGCCTGGGCAGTGCCCAGCAGCCTCTGGGGGAAGAACCTTTCCCTGAGATCCAACCTGAGCCTGCCCTGGCCCAGCTCCAGCCACTCCCTGGGTGCTGTCCCTGGTCACTGGAGGTGAGGCTTTTGTCCAAGTGGCCATTGCTGAAGTGGCCTGGTGCTTTCACAGAGGGCTCAGAGAGGATCAGAGGAAAAAAAAAAGTAAAAGCTGTCTCTGTAATGTAGTAAAATCCAGGCCAAATTATTTAATAGAATCCCAGAAACTCTGAGGCTGGAAAAGCCCTCTCAGCCGATTGAATCCAAGCTGTGCCCAATCCCCACCTTGTCCCCAGCACTGAGTGCCACATCCAGGCCTTCCTGGGACACCTCCAGGGATGGGCACTCCAAACCTCCCTGGGCAGCCCCTGCCAATTTCCTACGGCTCAGGCTGTGCCAAGCTCCCTGCTGGGGAGGTATTGGGATGCTGGTGAGAATTGCTGGGCTCTCTGTGCCTCCTAATTCCAAGCAGTGTCTGCACAGGGCAGAGAGAGCTGCCAAGGAGGAGGTGTGGGAAGCTGCTGCACCAGCTGCTTCCATACAGGGGGGTCCCATGGTGGGGGCACTCAGGGGGAGACAATTTTCCACTGAGGGAGCTGGGAAAGGGGCTCAGCTTGGAGCAGAGGAGGCTCCGGGGGGACCTCACTGCTCCCCACAAGTCCCTGCCAGGAGGGGCAGTGAGGGGGGGTCGGGCTCTGCTGCCGTGTCCCAAGGGAAAGGAGGAGAGGAAATGGCCTCAAATGGCACCAGGGGAGGCTCAGGTTGGAGATTGGAAACAATTTTTCCCTGCCAGAGTGGTGAGGCCTTGGGATGAGCTGCCCAGGGAGTGGTGCAGTCACTGTCTCTGGGAGTGCTCAGGAGGAGTCTGGATGTGGCCCTTGGGGACAGGCTTTGGGGTGCTGCTGGTGGCACTGGGGTGAGGGTGAGACTGGATGATTTTGTCTCTCTCCAAAGACTGAGCAGAAACATCCAATTAGTTCCATGGTGGAAAACCAAAGGGAGATATGACTGAGGAAAGATAACCTTCTTTTGGTGTAAATACTCTGATGTTCTAAGGAGATTACAAATTTACAACATGTAGAAATTAAAAATCCTATTCCTACTATGGAAACAGGTAAAAAGATCCCACTTCTGTCTCTCCTAAATCCATCACTGTGCCCTGAACCCCAAGGTTTTTCCTATTGCAGTGGTATTCCTCAGGAACTGCTTCAGTTGCCTTTGCTCCAGTTTAAAAGTTTCTTTCAGAATGGAAGTCTTGAGGTGCATCTTCCAGATTGGGATTTGCAACATCCTGACCAATTTTTAAAAACTGCATAAATGCAACATATTCCCTCATTTTTTTATGGCCATGCTGATATTTAGCTTTTAATACATCCACTTCCTGCTAGCTGCAAATTCCAAAGAAACTTCTCCTATGGAAAAGGACATTAGGAGGATTGCAAGCATTTAATTTTTCTCCTGACCCTTGCAAACATCAGTATGAAAGGAGTGTGATGATCACTCTGTTGACAAGGGGTATAATTAGCATTTGCTTACACTTCATAGTTCCTGCTCTGGGTGAAGTGGTGGATGGATTACAACCCTTTGGAATGGAAAAGAGAGGCTTTGGAAGAGGAGAGAACCTGTTATTGTAAATGAGGGAATTTAAAGAGGGCAAAAGCATAAGTAGAGTTTAATAGATGTGGGAAATAATAACAATTCCAGTTGCAGTGGAATAAAGCAGCAAAGAAGATTTAGGCTGTGTGTCAGGATTTGGTTTTTATTTCTTTTCTCTAGGCTTTTCATCCTCAGTAACTTCTCTGTCTAAACTAAAACAGGAATACAGTGATGTCCTGGCTGCTCTGGGATGTCTCTGAATGTAAAATCCAATTTTGATGTTCTGTCTTTTTTCTTGGCTTTTTTTTTTAGAGCTCCTTCTAAATTTTAGGGCTTTTAGCACAGGGTTTGTTACAAAAATGGTGGAAATCAATACCATTGTAATATCTTGTTTTCTCAGGTTGAAGTTAAACCTTCAGCACCAAGAAGGACAATCTGAAGGTTTTTGTGCAGGAAGTTTTCAGGAAGAACATTTCGGTTCCATCTCTGTGTTTTCCACTCTGCCCTTCCAAGTATCTCTTTTCTGTCAGATCTCTTGGGCTTTCCCCATCTGTGGAGCTGGTAAGTGGAAAATGAAGGTGCAGCTGAGCAGCAGATGATCTGTCCTGTGAGGTGGTTTTTGTTCAGCAAGGAATTAAAGTTCATCCCAAATAATTTACTTAATAATTATTTCTTTTTGCCATCTTAAATAGATTTTTTAAAATATTGCTTTGATTACACTATTCTGTCCTGTAATAGCAGATTTAGCTTTTATGCTGTGTAGTAAATAAATCTGATGGAGTTCCCTTTGTCTAATCATTTGCCATAGCAAACAATTAATTTTTTTGTATAAATACACCTGATGTGCTGTCATTAAAACCTAAGGGACAAAGCTGTAAAACTCAAAACAATGGGAAAGTTTGGGGAATGTTTTGGGAATACTCTCCCACATCCAGTCCAGCTCACCCAGCCCAGCTTTCCTGACAGGGACGTTCAAATCTTTTGCCTCTTGGTGAAGCCTGTCCTGACAAATATCTGCTGAGTCCTTTTATTTAAAGAATTATTTCTTTTACCTTTAACAATCTGCAGCCTCAGGATGCTGTTTAGGAAAAACCCCAATCCTACTAAAATGCTACCAGAAGCTGCTGCTCTCAGGCTATTAAAAGGCACAACAAACCAGCCATTAACTGGTGGGAACCAGTGATGAAGAAAACCTTGCACAACTCAGTGTTGGGTGGATTATTCAGTGCTCAGTCATCCTTTGTGCTTCCTAATCTTGGGAAGATATAGAAAGGTATAAGTTTAATTCAAATATTGCCTTTTGGCTGCAGAACTTTATCAAAGCATCTCAGCTTTTGTTTTCCTAGCACATAAAAATCTGAAAACTTAGAGGGACACAAATTAGAAAGACCAAGGAAATTAAGTTGATTTTCTCTGTTAATACTGATTTCTAAAAATATTTTCTTTCTGTTAATGGTTTAGTTGAATCTGTTCTAAATACTGGACAAACACCAATGTAATTTTTCACTTTGGTAAAGTTTAAAAGAAAAAAACTCATTGCATTTAGGGTTTTGAACCTGAAATTGGCTCTACAGTCATGACAGAGAAGAAATGCTGCTTTTGTTTTGAGATTCTCACATAATGGGTGCTTCTAGAAAGTGAAAACCCTGATAGTGTTCAAAGACCTGTGGGCAGGACAGTGAAAATTCCTTTTCAGGAGTATTTTGCCTGCTTGCTCTTCCTGCTCAGGCTCCCAGTCTGGGCTGAGTCATAGAAATCTGAATATATTCGTGCATGCTGTCCCCATCTAGACCTTAATTTTCATTTGTTCTGTAACCTGTCTTAGGTGGGTGATTACAAAAGTGAGTAGGAAAGCTTTGTAAGGTTTTGTCTCTAAGCATGGCTGGCTTGCAGCTGAAACAGGAGGTGTTTAATGGGCATCCAGCACCACCAAAATGTATCCTTACATTTGAGTGTGGGCTCATTATAAAAACACGGTAACAGCACTTGGAAATTGCTAATCTAGAAGTGCTTTGAATCACACATTTTTTGGGCTTTTTTCTCCCCAGTTGCCTAAAAAACCAAGAAGACTTCTTTGTGGTGTGTTTTATCCTGCACTGGAGCTTGGCAGGCAGGTGCAAGTCACTCAGTGCTGAGATCAAGATACACTTTTAAATTAAGCTGATTGCTTTAAAGCCATAAATTACCAGGCTCAACGAAGCTGGCAACCACAGATTCCATGGAAACCAGAAGTACCTTAATCAATACAGATCTAAAATCAAAATCCCAGGATCCCTGAGGCTGGAAAAGCCCTCCCAACCCAGCCAGGCCCAGTTGTGCCCGATGCCCACCTTGTCCCCAGCCCAGGGCACTGAGTGCCACCTCCAGCCCTTCCTGGGACACCTCCAGGGATGGGCACTCCAAACCTCCCTGGGCAGCCCCTGCCAAGGCCTGATCTCCCTTTCCATGGGGAAATTCCTCCTGAATGCATATTTCTTCTTTGCAATCCTCCCTTGCAAGTAGTTTCCTGAGTAATTTTACCTGCTGTCCTTGGGGAACCTGGAAATCAGGTACAACTGACTGGGTTTAGGAAATAAAGCAAAACACCCCCCCAAAAAACTCAGAGAAACAGAGTTAAAATAAATAAGTACATAAATAAACACTGAAAAAGTCTGAAGCTCTTGTTTCAGCTCTGGGCTCATCTCCCCAAAGGATTTCTTGGTCCCAGCTGTGGGTTGGGGTTTGTAGCTGTTCACCCACAACCTGCCCACAACCATCCTATGAAATCCCAACCTGCAGGACACTTCCTGACTTTTCTGCCTTCTTCCCAACCTAAACTTTGACCCGTGGCTGTTTGAAAACTTGCAGGTAAAGCTGGCCAGGGAATAATTTGTGGTTTATGGCAGCTTCTGTGCTTTTTGTGAGGTTGTGAAGTTTTAATTCTGTGCTGCAGGGAAACCAAATCCTTAGAAATGCTTCTTGGGAAACATCCCCTGTGGAAAACATGCCTTTTTGTCTTGGATCAGCTATTTCAAACTGGTTTCCCTTCTGCAATCCCTCTGACATGAGATCCCACCTTAGAAACCCCTTTCCAGTGCTGCTTTTCCTGAAACTGGGACTCACCTTGCTAAATATTTTGGCTTGCAAAGAAAAACAGTTTTCAAGATGTTTTTTGGTCAGAACCATTCCAGCAGGTTTGGCTTCCCAGGGTGCTTGTCCCCTGCTTCTCTATGGGTGAAAACAACATAAAATGTAGGGACTTAATGGGATGTAGGACCTTCCTCTGACTTTCCTCACGTCAATTTACTTGGAGCATGAAGCTACCAGAGGAAATACAGGGTGGGATAAGATTTTGTGCAAACTTTGCAGAAACCCCTGAAGTTTTGCACATCTCTGGACTCTGGGAGCCTGAGGAGAAATCTGGGAAGCGAGGAGGAGCAAGACCTATGCTGGATTGAGAGAAGTGCAAAATGTTTCCACAGCTTTCCTGTGCCTGTGCCTTTCCCCTCTTGTATTTAACCAAGCTGTTACTCACACTGAGCTGTTTGGGCTTCTCATGTGAGAGGCACCACATTGTACCAGAGCTTTGAGAAACAGCCAAGGTCTGCACAAGGCTCAGCAGTGCCTGGAACATCATCTCCCACCCAGGAACCGCCAGCTGTTGTGCCCTACATCATAAACGAACCACTGGGGAGCAAGGGACTGGAGGAAGAGATTTTCTGGGACGAGCAGAGTGAGGGAGTTGAGTTTTTTCTGGGTTACCTCTGATTTAAGAAGGCACTAATGTGACTATTAAGCACTGAGCAGCCTTTGATCTGTGAGTCATTCCACATTCTGGGCCCAGCCAGGGCACATCTGCTCTCTTTGATCCATGGGGCACGCTCTGCTCTCATGATCTGCCATCCCCAGGGCTCTGGGACTAGCTGCAATCTGTTCAGTGGACACAAGGAGAAGTTGCCTTGGCAAAGACTGGGAACTTCACAGAATCCCAGAAGTTTTTTGGCAACAGATGCTCTCGTCAATCCAATTTGCTGTTGAGGCTACTCAGACAACTGCAGCGTGTGCAGCACATTAGACATGATCTAAAGCAGAACATTTATGCTGTTGGGTGACACCAGAAGTACAAATCAGTCTCTTCTCTGCTCCAGCTGGGGCACTGCTGCTCCCCCTCTGTCACATCCACTCTCTTGATCCATTCACTGCAGGAACCTGCCACCTCCCTGGTGATAATATTCAGGCAGGTTGACCTGTTCTCTCTTGGCACCAGCCCACTGTGCTGTTCTCCCTCCTCCATCCTTCCTAGTCCTGCTCAGTTTTCCCTCCCCAAAATAGCCCCCTTTGTTTGCTTTGAGGGAAAATATAGCATCTGTGCTAAATAAAGCCTATCCAAATTTGTTCTGTTTGGCCCTACCCTTCTGTGGTGGGGGGATGGATTAAAGGTTGTTTATACCCTGAAATAAGCCAGAAGTATTTACTGATTTTTATTGCTGCTGCTGCAGTGAGTCAATGTATTAGGACAAAGTGCTATTTAGAGCAATGAAAGGAATGGATACTTCAGTGACAGCATTGATTTTGATCTAACACAGACTAATATCCCGTGCTGGCACAATGCAGCTCACAGCCAACGAGATCTTCGCTTGCTGCAATGGAAAATTATTAAAAAGCAGCCCTCAGTAAATGCATTAGCATATGGTGATGTGACTGTGGCTCTGTCTGCACTCTACAGGCTCACAGAGAACGTGTGAAGCTCTCCCCTCCCCCAACTCCTTATCCAGACACTTCCCGCTTGGAGGAGAGCAAGTGAAAAGAGGTCGGAGCTCCTGTTCCAAACTTCTGTGTTGGACACCAGTTTGGACTCTGCTTCCAGTTGACCAAGGCCAAAACTGGATCCATCTTTCCCATTTAGACTCCAAGGGAGAGGTGGCCCAGAGGAGAATACTTCCATCACTGGAGGTGTTCAAGGTGGCTCTGAGCAACCTGGTCTGGTGAGAGATGTCCCTGTCCATGGCAGTGGGGTTGGACTACGAGATCTTTGGAGGTCCTTTCCAATCCAAGCTGTTCTGATTCCTTTTCCTTTCCTTTTCCTTCCTCTTCCTTCCTTCCCATATTATTTAAACAAACCTTATCAGCCATGGTTACCCCACTGTTTGCAAAGCAAAATAAAAATCCTCCACAGGTCCACATGCAAGATTGATCTGGAGGTAATTTCAGTTCACTGCCCCATTTGTACATTGAGTTCCAGTGCTGCTGAGATCCAAGGCAGCCAGGACTGCACTCTGCAATTCATGGGAGGAATTAAAAAGATATAATGTTAAAAATTGAGCAGCAAACATAGAATCAGCCTTGACTCTTGGCTTCCAGTTTCATATTCCAGGTATAAATCATAAAAGCAGAATAGATTGGGTTGGAAGGGACCCTTAAACATCAATTTCCACTATCCCAGGTTGCTCAGAACCACATCCAGCCTGGCCTTGGACACTTCCAGGGATCCAGATTCTCTGGGAAAACTGTGCCAGGGCCTCACCACCCTCATTGTAAAAAATTTCTGCCTTATATCTGATCTAAATCTGGTCTCTTTTAGTTTAAACCCATTACTCCTTGTCCTGTTGCAACAGCACTTGGCCTTGTTGAGTTCAAACCTCATGAGGTTTGCATGGCCCCACTCCTGAGTTTGTCCAGAACCCTCTGGATGACAAATAAAACTCCCAAATAATATCCTAAATGAGATTCATCATCTGATCAAGACCTTCAGTGATGCATTTGGTGAGTGATTTTCAACTTTTGGCTCTCCAGTGAGAAGCAGGTACAGTTTGAACACTGGTGTTTCCTGACATTTGGATAAACTCCCAGTGAATTCTAGGTACATCCACCCAAGCCTCAGAAACATCCTGTGTTTAACGTTATTAATGTAGAGTTTCCAGTTTGTGGTGGACTCAAGTTCTGATCAAATCCCTACAACCCCTTTAATCACGTGTAAAAGTCATTCAGGCTCTTACTAAAGGCTCACAGAAATGCACAAGAAAAAGAAAAAAAACCCCAAAGAAAGTAGAACAGTAAAAGAAAACTATTCTGAGAGTAGGAAAGTGAAGCAATTAAGTAGATGCTTTCTTTCTTCCTGAAACTCCAATCTTAGGGCTTCCTGAAGGAAATGCAAATAAAAGGAAGCACCTCCTCCCTCTGAAGCAAAACCAGCCTGTCCTAATCCATTGTGCTTTCCAACAGACTCCTCAGCTTTCAAAAAAGCCATTTCAAAAACACAAATGAACTTCAGTCATGCTATAGTGAAAGGCATGTTTTAAAATTTGAGGTCTCCCAGCCATTGAGGGCTTTTTTAGGGGAAATCTCAAGTGTTTCAGCACAGCTGGGGAGCCTGGGGCAGAGGGAAGTGTTGTAATGACCCCTCTGGAGCTGTGCCTCTCCCACAGCTCTGCAGCCACTGGCACAAAGCAGCTCTTGCCAGTCTCCTGCTGCAGGAGGATTTGCAAACTTCCAGGGGACAGGGAGGCCTAGAGAGACAGCTGGGAGCGAGGAAAACTGCTGGGAGAGACAGCTGGGAGAGAAATCACAGAACCAGAGAATGGCCTGGGTTGGAAAGGACCTTAAAGCTCCTCCAGTGCCACTCCTGCCATGGTCAGGGACACCTCCCACTGTCCCAGGCTGCTCCAAGCCCCAATGTCCAGCCTGGCCTTGGGCACTGCCAGGGATCCAGGGGCAGCCCCAGCTGCTCTGGGCACCCTGTGCCAGGGCCTGCCCACCCTCCCAGGGAACAATTCCTGCCCAATATCCCATCTAACCCCACTCTCTGGCAGTTTGAAGCCACTCCCCCTTGTCCTGTCCCTCCATCCCTTGGAAATGGTCCCTCTCTATCTTTCTTGTGGAGTCCCTTCAGGTCCTGGAAGACCACACTGAGGTCACCCTGAAGCCTTCTCCAGGCTGACAAAACAATCCAGTTTAGATGATCCATAAGGTCCCTTCCAACCCAAACTGTTCCATGATTCTGTGGTGACTCAGCCACTTCCCTGGGCCACCAGTCCCAGTGCTTGACCACCCTTTCCATGAAGCAATTTTTCCTAATATCCAAACTCAAAACTTCCCTGCGTGTGTCCAGAAGTGAAAGTCAGCCAATGCTCAGCATCTTTTAGGGTGAAGTCTGAATGCTGCTCACTTGGGGAGCAGGGGAGTTTTGAATTGTGTTAAAAAGTGATTTTCTTTCACCAGCTGCTGCTTTTTGGCTGCTTTACACCAGTGGAGGGAGGGCTCTTGGTTTCTGTGCCTGCAGGGCCAGGGCAGCACTTGGGGGGTGAGGGAAGGAGGGAAGGAGGGAAGGAGGGAAGGAGGGAAGGAGGGAAGGAAGAGAGAGAAGGAGGGAATTAGGGAGGGAAGGTTTCTCTGCCTAGGGCTGGCACTCTGCACTGCACAGTGTCCTGGAAAGGAGTGAAGTCCCCCTCTGGAATGCAGTGCCTTGATACTTTCTTGCTTTATTTTGCTCTTGCTTTTCTCCTTGTGCCAACTGTCTGACCAGACCAGGCTTCCCTTTGCTTGCTGAGTAACACAACTCCCTCCTTTGCCTGCTCTCCTTTCTCCCATCTTTTCCTGGGAAAGATATATTCTGTCCTTTTGTGTCCACATCTTTGTGCATCCTCTTTGATTGCCCAAACTTTCCTGCATTCAGTGGCTCGATCAGTTCCCAGATGTTTATTTGCATATATATATGTACACCCCAGGCCTCCTCCCCTCCACCAACTTTTGTAAAAACATATAAATATTTGAAGCAGAAACCCATGAATGTAATTTCCCCACTTTTGTTATTTTTAAGAAGTGCTTCAAACATTGCAGTGGTGGTGGTGGGGAACCAAAACCCTGCAGAACCCACACTGGGATGGAGCCTTATTATTGTGTGTTAATAGGGAAGGGCTGCATTGCTGCTTCCAAATGAGTTTAGTGTTATGTTCCCTCAGCATATGGAGGTTTGTTTGATACTGACTTGATTAGGGTTCTCCTGGGATCTATTCCACATCCTGCCCATTTGTTTCCTGAGACAGAGAACCTGAACCCCCTCCCTGCCCTCTGGAAATGGCTCATTGCCCTCAGCCAGAAGAACAGGGCAGGGAGGGAGGTGTGGTGGGATGACAAAGCCTGCGCTGATGCCAAGCAGGGAAAGGTTCCTGGAGGGGAAAAAGCAGCCTGCAGACACCCTGAGGAAGCTTCCCCTTTATCCCCCAGCCCTTACAAATGTGCTGTCAGGCACATCTTCCTCGTGAAGTGCTGGGCTTGAAAGCTGAGACAGGTGCAAGGAAGGATGAGATGCACGGGAAAATGAGGAGCTGTGGGTACATGTGGGCACGAAAAGGAACGCTTCAGCGAAAAAAGCTGGATTTCTATTCTGGGGGTTTGTTGCTTTTTTGTGTCTCCTTCACTCTGAGATAGTGCTCAGATGTATTTCGCCTTTGCTCATAATGCTGGCAACTTTCTTTTGGGCTTGCATAGGAATCCGAATGAGAAACAGGAAGAAATTATGGAGCTGCCAAGGCTTGGAGCCCTGAAAGAAACCTAAACAAGAAGGGAGTGGCTTGTTTTTAACAGGGTAGGAAACTGCTCCTGGAGTTACACTCACATGGGAGGTAAGGTGACTCCACACTGCCTGTGGAAGGTAATTATACCTTCTAGTAGATCAACTTGCATAATTGGGGTCAAATCCAGCCAAACAAACATGCTTTTAGGCAGAAACACTCTCTTTTAGTTAGGAAATGGAATGTAGGAGGAATACATTAGCAAAGTAATAACCTCCCTACAGGGGTGGCTGGATGAAATATCCTTGCAAGTGGTACACAGAACCTTTGGTCTCTTCTGGCCTTAAAAGCAGGAGAGAAAGCAGGAAAAAAAATCCCCGTTCCAGCACAGAAGGAAAATTTGTATTTCCTGCTGATGGGAAGCTGTGGGTCTATTGAGAAGGGTGACCTGCACTGCACTTGTGCTTTCAACTGCTCTTACTGCAAAAGAAGATCTCTCTTTCTTTCCCCTTGACCCCAGACTGTGGCTGCCTCACCCCCTACCAGTGCCTGAATGATGCAGATCTTTGCAAACTTCCTTTTCCATAGCCAGTTTTTGTTTGCTTTGCTTTTTGCCAGGATTGTTGGGGAGCTTCCTGCAATGAAAGGAGGTGGGTATCTCTGCAAAGACCTTCTAACTCTGTTCTTCTCTTTGCTGTCCTTTTTACCAGGCCTCAGTTGTCTGCTGGAAGTGCAACAGTGCAAGGAAGACCCTGCATGGGCCTGTCAAATACAGGAACACAGGCTGTGAGAGTGGTTTCATGGAAGAAAAGGAGAAGGGATGGGGCTTTGGTGTGATTTTTCTCCTCTGAATTACTGCAGGTCTCACATGGCATTCTCCTGGGATATGTTTGATAGGAAGATAATAAAAGATCAGGATATGCAGAGCACAGCAAGGAAAAGTTCTGCACTTGAATTACAACAACTCCATGGAGCTCCAGGCTGGGCAGAGGGGCTGGAAAGCTGGGAAAGGCCCTGGGGGTGCTGTGCCAGCAGCTGGACACGAGCCCAGGGGTGCCCAGGTGGGCAAGAGGCCACTGGCACCTGGGCTGGATGAGGAATTGTGTGTCCAGCAGGAGCAGGGCAGGGATTGTCCCTCTGTGCTGGGCACTGAGAGGCCCCTCGAGGGCTGTGCCCAGTTCTGGCTCCTGCAGGAGAGCCCTGGAGGGGCTGGAGCGTGTCCAGGGCAGGGAAGGGAGCTGGGAAGGGGCTGGAGCCCCAGGAGCTGAAAACGGGTCTGGTTTTAAATCTACACTGCATAGGTGGAGTGATTTCCCCTCCTTCCACTCTGTCTTGCCTTGTTGAATGCAGCAGAGGCTGCTGCAGGGGCCACCATAAACGGAACAAGCTGCAGAGTCACCACCCAAATTATTCTTATTATAGGGAGGAAAAAGATATTAAGCAGGAGGAGGCCACAGGATGCAAAACCCACATGATTTTAGTTAATGTAACCAACTATTTTAGAGTATAATTGAACCATTAAGTGGACCTGGGTGTTAATTGAGAGAGGGATATTCTTTGGTAATATAATTATCTATTGCCATTTCTCTTCTGGCTGTCATGCATTCAAGCCTGGCTCAATTATCTATTGTTCCACTGAGTTTAATACTAAGGTCAGGCTCTGCAACACAGAGCAAATTTTTGTCACTTTGCCTTTGTCTGGCTGTGGCTGTGTGGCAGAGCCCACGAGAGAGTCACTAATTCTGTCTGCTGAGCTGTGGGGAAATGGTCCTCAAGAAAAAGAGTGAAAAGCCACACTCAATAATGAGAATGAAACAAACCCTGCCCATCTTCTGGTCAAATGAGCACTGTTCATATTTGGGCAGTGAATGAGACAGGGCCTGTGGAAACAAGAGATGGTGGTGGTGTTTAATTAATTGATCCTCCATAATTAATGTGCTTGAGCAGGTGGGAAGGTGAAGTTTTCCTGTACCTCCTGAATAAGCACATTTCCTAATTTTTCTTCTTTTCTCCCTGCCACATTCAGTGAAATATTTTGCCTGAAGCTGACCCTCAGCATGGAAGATTTCAGCCCAGGCAGTGACTCTGATGGGAGTTCAAACAAGCTGAAATGTGGCTGTAATGAAAATTACCAGGCAGCTTGAACAATAGGTGCCACAGCTGGGAACTCCAATTAGGTTAATTTGGCCACGTTTAAATCCACTGTGAGGAGGAATAGGGGTCCCTCACTCCTTCTGTGTGCCCAAGGCTGGATTAGGGATTAGGGCGGGAAGCCCAGATATTTGCTTGCCCCCAGACAAGCAGCAATGGCACATTTTGTCCCTCTTTAGCCTGAAGAAACTTGTATTAGCAATTAGAGGGCAAAATATCAGGCTGTCACCAGAACTGCAGAATGTTCTGGCCGTTGAGCCACAAGCAAGGAGATGCCAAATGAAGATTTTAGCTGTCACAGCACCCCGAGCTGCCTGTCAGCCTGCTGACCTGGAGCAGCCTCTGAACTGAGAGAAACCTCCAAATGAGAGGCTGTTGCAGGTGAACAGAGCTGCTGCTGAGTGACAGGGGCCAGTCCTCGGGGATGCTGCTCAGAGGGTGATGCATTTTGGGCTCAGTCCTCCTGCTCCACTGGAGTTCCACATGGCTGACACTGGAGCATTAATAAAGCCTAAATGCTGATGGCTTGAATTCCTTCTGGTGTCTCCATAGATCTTAAAGCTCCATTATTCTAAAATTTGAACAAAACACCAGATTAGTGCTGGCCCAGCACAGGGAGGACGTGGAGCTGCTGGAGAGAGGCCAGAGGAGGCTCCAGGATGAGCAGAGGGATGGAGCAGCTCTGCTGGGAGGAAAGGCTGCCAGAGCTGGGATTGTTCAGCCTGGAGAGGAGAAGCTTTGGGGTGAGCTCAGGGTGGCCTTGCAGGGCCTGAAGGAGCTGCAGGAAAGCTGGAGAGAGACAATTGCCAAGGGCTGGAGGGCCAGGAGCCAGGGAATGGCTTCCCGGTGCCAGAGGGCAGGGCTGGATGGGAGATTGGGCAGGAATTGTTCCCTGGCAGGGTGGGCAGGCCCTGGCACAGGGTGCCCAGAGCAGCTGGGGCTGCCCCTGGATCCCTGGCAGTGCCCAAGGCCAGGCTGGACATTGGGGCTGGGAGCAGCCTGGCACAGTGGGAGGTGTCCCTGCCATGGCAGGGGTGGCACTGGATGATTTTCCAGGTCCCTTCCAATCCAAACCATTCTGGCATTCTCTGATAGGTTGGAAAATCCAAGTGCCAGGTCCATACTGTACTCTGAGGTGAACTGATCCAAAACTTTCCTTCATGATCTGTGGAGCTGCCTTTGACAGGGAAGAGCTGAGTGTGGATTCTTATAACCAGGCCTCTGGAAACGTGATGAGCTCTCCTTCAGAGGGGATAGGCACTGCCAGTGCAGCTGACTCTCTTAACAGCACTTGTGTCAGTGCTTTATTATTCAGTTTATTCAGAGCATGATAAACATCCTAAAAACTGTTGTTCTAAATAATGAGTTCAAGCTCAACAATGTGCAGAAGGCAGAAATGAAATCTTCAAAGATAACCCACAAAAGTACTTGAATGAGGAGCCACCTCATTTCTTCTTAAAGTGCCTTCTGAAAACAAAGCCAGCAGATTTACAGAAAGGTTTGCCATTAGCTTTGCATTTTCATTCTCTTTAATTGTATATTAATAGCTTTTGTCTGATATGAATATATTTTCAAGGAAGAAAATGATTTTTGGATGTGCAAGGTGTGATTGATATGTAAATACGGCCAAAATTCAGGAAGTGCAGGAAGAAGGATGAAATGAAGGACTTTGGGTGATGGGATATTGAATTAGAAAACAATTGTGAGAGGTGAGCTTTCTTTTCTTCTGCAGGAACGGGAGATGGAGATAATAAAGGTATTGTTGCATGTGCTGAATTAATTGAATTTTTCTAATTAGGATGAATTGCCAGACGCTGGAAAATTCCTAATGTTGTTCCCTATTTCTCCTTGCCATTTCCCATCAAAACCGCTCTGTTTAGTATGATAAAATCCCTGCAAATTTATTTGGCTTGCTGACTTCCTTTGCTGCTTTGGGCTCCCCTGAGCTCCTTCTTCCTCCATCATTCTGAGACTTGAGGCAGTGTTTAATCAATACAGGATGACACCCAAGGTTTCATTAGTGTTACTTGGCTCTCCCAGTGGTGGCCCTTTCTAATGATGCAGCTCCAATTAGCTCACCTTTCCAAAGGGTGCCAGGGATTCAGGCTGCTCCTGTGCTTCCCGGTTTCCCACAGGCTGCTGAGATGTTTGCACTGTCCCTCTTCACTTTTGGGGTTACCCACAGGCCACACGACTCGTAGGTGGCAGAAAATGACAATGGAAGTGTGCTGCTCTAAACTGGGAGGAGGCAGAGAGACAGAAAAAGGGAATGTTCCTTATTTAATGAAGAAAAAGGGGAGAAAAGAGGCTGCAACCTCTTCAGGGGAGCTGCAGCTCCGGGTGTGATGTGGCTTTTTGTCAGCAGGTTGGTTTAGGTCGGTTATTACTGAATTTGGAGAGTGTGCAGCTCTTGCTCTCTGTTTTAAAGTCACCCTGCTCCAATGGAATGGAGCACAAATATCAGTCAGCAGTGTCACAGTGTCCTTCAGGGACCTGTTCCTCCTCATCTGCCCTGCAGGAAAGTAAGAGAAGGGGCAAAGGGAGAACTTTCCCCCCTGTTAAGCAGCTGCAAGATCCTGGAAATCTGTGCAGTGCAAGGGGAAATGAAGCAGAGTCCAACATCAATCTCCTTTCCTGAAGATCTTTCTGGTACCTGTCCAAAGAACTGGGAAGGATGAAGGGAGAGAAACTGGGAGGTCTTGGGAAGGAGCTGTTGGGCCGGTTCAGACTGAAAAATTCCCCACTGCTAAGGAAAACAGTGTTTTAATGCACTCTTTTTCTGATAAAATGGTGTTTGGAAGTTTTAGAGATGTGTGAATGTTCCTGGTCAGGAAAAGTTGCTCTTCTTCCTTGATGATTCTACCACCAGTGAGCAGCTGTCATGGATGGCTCCTATTTCACAGAATCATGGAATGGTTTGGGTGGGAGGGGATCATCCAGTGCCACCCCTGCCATGGGCAGGGACACCTCCCACTGTCCCAGGCTGCTCCCAGCCCCAATGTCCAGCCTGGCCTTGGGCACTGCCAGGGATCCAGGGGCAGCCCCAGCTGCTCTGGGCACCCTGTGCCAGGGCCTGCCCACCCTGCCAGGGAACAATTCCTGCCCAATCTCCCATCCAGCCCTGCCCTCCTTCATCTTAAAACCATTCCCCCTTTTCCTATCACTCCAGGCCCTTGTGAAAAGTCCCTCTCCAGCTCTCTTGGAGCTCCTTTAGGTACTGGAAGGGGCTCTAAGTTCTCAAAATTCCCCTCATTTCTCCTTGTAGAGCCCTTTCACCTTGCTCTGCCTTTCTGCTGCAGACAGGGAGGTCACAGCCAAGTGACAGCAACCCAGAAAAATCTGCATTTTGTGCTGAGGCTCCCAAATATCAAGTGAAAAGGGGAAAAAAAGCACCTTAACACTTAAAGGCAAGGTTTTAACTTCCCTCTGTGTACCCATCTGAACTCACATCAACACTAAGTTACTTTGTCTTTAATTAGGTTTTGTTTTGTGTTATTTTGACAGTTCATCATCCTCTTTGTGGATTATATGGGAATTTGGATATATTTTGCTTGTTTCTGAGGGCAGAAATTTAATTGCAAGAGTTTTATTCTCAGGTTGTCTTGAGAAGCTTTTCTGTCAGTAAGTGTGACTTACCAGTGTTTTATCTGCAGTGACAACTGTTGAAATGTATTTTTAGTTAACCAAAAGAAGCACTTTTGTTAAGGATAACGAGAACAAAGCTTTTACATGCAATGAAAACCTCTGCTAGTGGCAGAAACAGGGTTTGTTGAGCCATGGTTTGCTGTGAAGTTGTTTAATTTTCACATAGAATCATTAAGGCTGGAGAAGAACTCAAAGATCATCAAGTCCAACCTTTACACGGGACATGAAATTTGAAATTGGAATATTTGAAAATTCTTCTTTTGACTGTCAAGTGAAAGAGCTGGAGATGTGATGTGCAGATATCTTGGCCTGCTCTAGCTGGATTTAATCTGTGAGGTTTAGGGGACTTTAGGTCCACAGTGGGATAAAAACTCATCCTGCCCTTGCACAAACTTTCCCAGATGCTGCAGAGCACAGTCAGAACTGTAAAAATGAGCACTGCTGCCCCCAAAATACCCATGTGGGATATTTCTCCCTCAGCCAAGTCTCTGGGGCACCTCAGATCTCATTGCAGCAGCGGTTTTCATCTGCTCAGATGGGTGAGCTCATGACTGATATCTGCAGAACATGAGGAAATTCGCTTGATATTCCATGACACAGAGAACAACTTGGCTTTTGATCACTTGGAGGAAAACGAGGAGGGAGGAAGGAGGGAGCAAGCAGAGAACGTGAATAATTAAAGCCCGTTGACTAATGCCTTCCTGTAGTTTCACAGTGCTAAGTCTGATATAGCTGTTTAATTTCAAAGGCAGCTGAATTAAGTTTCCTCTGTTTGTAGAGCAGAGCTTGGAACCAACAAGACAACAGCAGGCGAGAGCAAAATGAGGGATTTTCTCCCAGGTCAGCACTTAGCACTCTGAGAGTTAAACATTTGCTGGAGATTATGTTTATAAATCATTTAGAGCCCGAGTTCACTGCTAATCCTGAAACAGAACCAATGGAAGCCCTTTCTTTGCACTAAACATTTAAACTTAGGACCCTCGGGGGGGGGGGGGAGGGAGGGGGTGGGAGGTGGGAGGAAGGGGTTTTTTCTGCAGGAAGCCAAAATCTGCACAAGAGAGCTGGGCCTGGGTGGTGACAGAGCACATCCCACTTCAGACTCATTTAGCAGCTACACTCCCAGTCTTTGGTCAGGATTTGCTTCCTCTCCAGGAATGGGACAAAAGGAGGGAATCATTCTTAAGAGATCTTCTGTCCTTTAGCTGGAGTTCAGACCCTGGGGTTTAACTCCTGGTCTGTCCTACTCCTTTCTTCTCTTCATGACTTGGACTGTAGAAACTAAAAGAAGGATGTGAATGGATGCAGCTAAGTGAAGGTAAAAGGGGAAAAAATCCCAGGGAAAAGATGTCAGTCCTCTTCAGCACAGGGAGGACGTGGAGCTGCTGGAGAGAGGCCAGAGGAGGCTCCAGGATGAGCAGAGGGATGGAGCAGCTCTGCTGGGAGGAAAGGCTGCCAGAGCTGGGATTGTTCAGCCTGGAGAGGAGAAGCTTTGGGGTGAGCTCAGGGTGGCCTTGCAGGGCCTGAAGGAGCTGCAGGAAAGCTGGAGAGAGACAATTGCCAAGGGCTGGAGGGCCAGGAGCCAGGGAATGGCTTCCCAGTGCCAGAGGGCAGGGCTGGATGGGAGATTGGGCAGGAATTGTTCCCTGGCAGGGTGGGCAGGCCCTGGCACAGGGTGCCCAGAGCAGCTGGGGCTGCCCCTGGATCCCTGGCAGTGCCCAAGGCCAGGCTGGACATTGGGGCTGGGAGCAGCCTGGCACAGTGGGAGGTGTCCCTGCCATGGCAGGGCTGGCAGTGGATAACCTTTAATGTCCCTTCCAACCCAACCAATCTGGGATTCTTCCCTCTGCACCTCTCCCAGGCTGTAAATTGTCACTGAAAATGGGGAAGGATCTGTCCCAAAGCACAGCTTTGAGGTCATCCAAGAGCTGGTTGGTTCTGCAAACATCCCTGTTCCAGCAGCCCCCCTTGGACAGCAGAGCAGTGACTGACATGGCCAGGAGATGAATTCCCAGGGCTGGAAAGCCAAACAGATTTCTCTGTTTGGTGTCTCTCGATGGACAACCCCCTTTGCCTTGTCAGTTAGCTTGAAAAATTGATTCCATTCTCCTGGCTTTAGCTCTTGGGACATTCCTGCTCCCTGAAGGACTTGTGAGGCTCTGAGGGAGCTGCCAGTGCCTGGTACTGATCTGACTAATGCTTGGGTGGAGCCAGCCATCACCTCCAAGTTTAAGAATCTTCTTGATCCTCCTAAATTTGGAAAATCCAGAAAATGGTGCTTCCCTTCTAATAATGAACGTTGTGAGGATGTAGAGCATGGTCTTCCATCTTTTGTTGAGGCTCAGTGAAGGAGGGAGGAGCCTTTTAGACTGCAGGTTGCTCCAGCTGAGGGCAGGGCTGATGGCACAGCATTTTAATGGAGAACTTTAGCTTTCCATGAACAGGAATATCAGTTCCCAAAGAGCTGGCTAGCTCAGAAATCAGCACCTTTTCCTTCTCTCCAGCCCTTGGTTTTACCTCAGTGAACAAAGCTTGGACAGTAAAGGAAATATTTTGCTGCAAATAATCCTGTGCCCACTTACCCAGCTCTCACATGGGCCTCAGGCTAAGCTCCTGTGCACGGAAATGAGACATTTCACCTCATTCAGGAAATGTGGCTTTGGCAGGAAAGCAGAAAGTGCCTGGGTGACAAACTCGAAGGAGGGGACTCTGCTCTGAAATCAGCGTAACAAGAAATGGGATAAAAACTGCAAAATACACTTTTGTTCTGTGTCAATAGAGGAGGATAATTTAGGGAATCAGTGTTGTCCCTCAGTCCTGTGCCTTCTCCTTTTACCCTGAGAGCTCTGCATCAGGCTGTGATGCAACCTGTGTTATTAAAATGGGATCCCTGGCTGTGTGAGTGGAGACAGCCATGTCCTGATCCAATGGATGTCACCCACAGGATGTCACTTTGCATTCTCCTCCCTGAAACACTTAGGGTTACAAAGAAGTCCTGATGTGTTTTCACGCAAAAGAAGCCACCCTAATGACTGCTGAAGGACTCAGCCAGCAGGCTGCAAAACTCTTAAAAGATTTTTTTTTAAGGGGCTCTTCAGAAAAAGAGTACTGGGAAAATGCCACGTGGGTCTTCCTTGGCTCGTGGTGTGGAGTCACAGCAGCTGCTGTGTTTCCTTCTGTGTTATTTAGGTGAGCTCTCAGCATAAATCTTTCCTCAGGAGTCTCTTCCTCTCCGTGGAGGGGGGAGTTGGATATTAATTGGAACAGAAGCCCTATTTCACTGCGATACAAATCCCAGCACAGAGAGTGTGCTGCGCTGCATTTGCAAAACACGGTAAGTACCAAAAGGCTTTTAACAGAAGTACTTTTCAGTTTTCCAAAGCTGTTCTTGTATTCCATTCCACATTCAGCACCACTAGAAGATGACACATCGTGAAGATCCCGTGGGCTGAGTGCACTACACTCAACAGGCTCTCTTTGTTCCACCACTACATTCCTGTTTTTCCTGCAAGGGTTGGGATTTCCCTCACAGGCTTCCCTTCCCCTGCTCTGACTGGGCCACAGCAAACTGCACGGCTGGGTCTGTGGACTGGTTTAACTGGGATAGAGTTAATTTTCTTCTCAGCAGCTGTGTCTGGGATTTGTGATTAATAACCCAGGGATATTTCAGCTGTTCTTGACCAGTGCTTGCACAGCATCAAGTCTGTGTTTTGTATTTACCAAAGCCCTGAGGAGCAAACTTCATATTTAAAGGTTTTGGAGTTAATTTAGTAAAGGAAATGATTTTCACTCGACAATATATTAGCTGTAACTACTCGATTTCATTCTTTCATTATCTTCCCACATGCAGCTTCTTTTTCTGTCACAATAAATGAGTGACTGGACAACTCTGAATGTCCTGCTCTGGAAGCTGCAAACTATAGGGCTTTTTGTATGTTTGACCACAGTTTTCCAAATTTTCTGGGCTTGATTAGGAAGGATAAGATAATTTTTAAAAGCTTTTTACCTTTAAGGGTGACAGAGATAAAAGCAAACCTTGGCTTCACCAGCTTGGATGCCAACCTCCCCAAATTCTTTCTGTAAGCAGTGAAAGGAAGGGGTTCACTCCAGAGCTCCCTAATCCAGATTTCCAAAATGGACATTTTAACCTGTGCAGAAGCCTTGGAAGAGCAGCTTTTTGCCACAGCACTGGGAGTTAGGGGGCATCAGTGCTTACTTTGATGTTTCGTTAAATGCCCCCTGGACAACGTTAGGAAAGGGAAGCAGCTGGAAAACGTCAAGGAAAGGCTAAAATTAAATTCCTTAGCAAGAAATACGGGTGGATTTTCCAACCAGGCAGTGTTTGATGGTGCTACAGGGAAGTTTTCTATTTGCCCATATTTCATGGAGGCAGGAAAATGGGAGGAATTGATTCTTGTAAAGGAGTCTGAAGGACTACAGATTCAATTCTCATTTGCTGGCTCTTGTATGAAGCTGGGTAAGAGTTTGTTCCTTTCACAGAGCAATTCCCAAGGATTGATCTGCAGCCTGAGCTCCTGTCTTCCCATTGCAAAGATCATGAGAATATCTGAGACCAAACTACAGCCTGGAAAACCATAAGGACTCTGACTGGAAGGAAAATGGAATATATGCACGAGCTTGATTTAGCTCTAAAATGCAGATTATTAAAAGTGCCTTCTTGATGACACAATCCAAGTGACATTTAATGAAAAATGGGATATTTTGAAGTGGAAGGATTGGAAAATATCTCAGTGATAGCAATGAAAACAAGACACCAAACTGTGCTGCATATGAGGATCATATATCACTAAAATAGATGAAGGTAGTAGGAATAAAGGACTAACTGTATTTTGGAAAGTGAAAAAAGGAAGAAAGAAATCTAATGGTTATATGACACAGTTTGAGGGTCTTCTTGTTTTTCTCTTTTTTTTTTTTAACCAGCAGGAAAGTGTCACAAAAATGACACACCCAAAACCCCCTCACAAAACGTGGTGGTTGCGTTTTGTTTCTAAGGACTTTTTTTTTTTTCAGTGGCTGAATCATTCTTAGTGTTTCAGTAATAACCATCAGATAAAGACTCCCAGGGATCTGAGGCCCTCTTGATAACTCTTGTCAGGGAAATCGGGGGAAATGTGCCAGACTCTTTCTGTCTGTTCCTTCAGAGGGAGGGAGAGTCAGGCATTTATTTGGCTTTTGTTTTATCTCTGGGAAAAGTCCATGCCTGTCTGTCCACGTAAATCTATCCTTGTATCCATTTGTTCGTGTCCATATGTGTATCACTCTTTTCCTAATAAAAAAACAGGTACAAGACGCTGTTCATTCAACGATTTGGAACACTGAAATCAAATAAAGTGTCATGTATTCATATTACTGCTAATGACAAGCAAGAGCATATGCTGAATTTTATGCCCATTTTACTAGGATCAGCAGGTTCCTCAATACATTTCGTGCTGTAACTTAACAGATCTGTTTTATTTGCATTTCATGGCCACCAATTCAGTTGCTGGGGCTGCTCTGCCAAACATCATGAGGTGCTTCAGGGCAAGGTTTGATTTGGATCTCACCTTGTCTATCCCTGGTGCTGGTGTGGTGCTTCAAAAGCTCTGCTTGGGTGAGCGACAGATTTCACTCAGTCCCAGCTAGAAGAGATAAAACCTCTGCTTTCAGTCAGAAAAGTGCTATGAGCTGGCACTAACAGGGAACCCTGGGCTCTTCAAACACTGAGCTGGTGCAGCACAGTGAAGGAAGGGGGGTCAGGCTGTTTGCGTGCACATGCTTGAGAGGGAAGGAGAAACTCTGGATTTTCCTGATGTGACATCCACTTGTGAGTGACTGCCAGCTGCCGTGGAGCTGTATTGTGTGCTGGCTCTGCACCCTGAGACTCGGTGCTATTTCTGAGTTGCCTTCAAAACCCTTTCTCCCCGCAAAGGAACGCTGAAAACGCTCCCTGTGCCTAAGCAGTCTTTGGGAATTCAATGAAAGGATCACTCCAGGGCATTTCTGACTGAAGGCAGTGAGAGCAGCTCCTGTGGATGTGCTGCTCACTGAGTAGTTAATGGCAGATTGGCACATCCCTGAGGGCCTTTTCTGGCACAAATACAGAGTTCTGCACCTCTGGCCCAAGGGGATCTGCCAGGAAGATGGTTCATGTGTTTATGTTGGGGAGCTGTGATTCCTCTTCGCCTTTACCCTCCTGCTCAGAGCTGCCTCCACTGCAAATATGCAGAGAAACCTTCCTGACTGGAAAATTTCATAGAATCCTGGAATAGTTTGGGTTGGAAGGGACATCTTCCACTAAATCAGGATGCTCCAAGTCCTGTCCAACCTGCTCTTGGACACTTCCAGGGGTGAGGCAGCCACAGCTTCTCTGCACATTTGTTTGAACTGAGCCATGCACACAACCAAGACAAGAATTGCTGCAAGAATTGCTGTTCATGCCCTAATCATGAAAAGCAAAATTAAACTTCTGAACTGAGTGTTTACTGGTGTTTTTGAGTCCCATCTTAAAGGCCAAATGGACACCAGGCTGCTTTCAATCCAGTGGAGAGGTGGAGAGCCCCCAAATACAAACAGCACCTGAACTGCAGAACCAGATTTTGTACGAGAACAGCAGTTTTTCCTTTCAACCTTAAAAAAAAAAAAAAACATTTGCTAGGGGGAAATACATATGGAGAAGGTACCATTTTCATAGGAATAATTTAATTCTACCTGTTCCCTCTGTTTCCAAGTAAGATGAGGTGTAGCTGCTGCTGAGGGTGACACATGGCAGTGCATTCCCTATGTGTGAGTGGAATAATGGGATTAGGCTGGGATTAGGCTCAAATGATCAACACTGCCTTGGTTTCCTGTCCTGGGCATGCAGATGAGGCAAGGATTCCTCTCAGGATAACTGGGATATTTACACTCTTTGGGAAGCTGGCAATGAGCACTCGAGGTGGCCTGAGGTATTTCTGTTAACAGCCTCAGTTACATTCATACCTCGACCCCTCAGAAGACAACTCTACTTCTGCCCTAGGCACAGAGCCCAGGAAATCTGTTCCCAGATTTTCCAGAAATATTTTTTTGGGTTCTCCAGCAAGTCTCATTAGGAGATATTTTTGAATCTGGCACGTGACCATTGAAACCAGGGGCTTTGGGCTTTGTTGCCCCTCAAACACAGGTTGCTGCTGTGCCCCACAGCTCTGTTGGAAATATAAACCCATGTTTGCACCTCAGGCAGCAACAGTCTCACCTTGAAGTCCTTTGGAAAAATAAAACTAATGTTTTTCAGGAGCTGAAATAACGTGGCAGTGCCTTTAAACAGCAACACAATTAAAGAAATTGAATTCTTATTGCCAAACATTCTTGGTAAATTGGCTATTTTCTTTTTGCCCACAAACAGCTAAAGAAGGATTATTAAATCTAAGGAGTACAAATGCTAAGTAATATGAAGAGCTTGAATCAGACCCAGAGTTAAAGCTGGAAATAATTCTGTCCCTAATCCACTCTGTGGTGCCCTGTGGTAGGATTGATTGTCATGCCAAAATCTAGAAGTCTGCTTTCATCCTCCTTGGATAGCAGGACAAATCAGCCAGGGCACGCTCACACTGTGTTTGGGCTTCTCACTGCACTCCTAGGAGGCTTTTACAGGAACATTTTCAAATGTTCTTATCATTTTCACCTGAAAGGATGTTTTCTTTCTGTTTGAATGCTAAATGGACGTGCAAGTTCAGGTTGCTTATGGAGTACACAAGTTTTTATTGACTATTTTTTTATTTGATTATTTTACTCTTGCACACAAGTAAAGCTTAAGGTGTTATCAAAAGCTTCAAACTGTAGGCTTTTTAGTTTTTTGTTTCTATTCCTGTCATTTTTTTGGCTTTAATCAGTGAATTTCTTGGCTTGGAAAACTTTCACACGTAGCAACACCTTCAAACTGTGCACGCAATATATTGATATAGAGATGTGTGGAAGGCATTTGGGGACTGAAATCCTCTTGAAATATTTTTAAACAATCTTGGAAATGTGTATATAACATATCATCTATGTGGCAACATTCTTTAAAGACAAATTAGTGGTTTTACCCCTTCTTATACCTACTGGTATGGAAATGGATTAACTGGGAGAGATTGGGAGGCACTGGCAATGGAATTATTGATATCAAGTTCAGATTCCCTGTGAGATCTGGTGATTTATTTTTCAGCCTTGATGGCACAGCTGAAAATAAAAGGTGTGGCCTGGGACTGCTGCAGTGGTTCATTGATTGACCTCTCCAGAGCTGGGTGGCAGCTGCTCCAGCAGATGTTGCTGTTGCTGGTCGATAGCTGGAGGGCTTTAGACAGCCCCTGCTGTCCCTGGACACCCTGCCCAGGATTTCATTTCATGCTGCTAATTGGTGAAACTGGCTTGGGACCAGTGGGAGAATCATCAATGGAAGAAGTGGGTCAGATACCTTTGATTAATCCTTGAAGCTGAGAGGAATTTCTCCCAGGTTATCTGGTTGCTCCCTGCAGTCCTGCTCCTGGTTGGCAGTCAGTAGGAAGGAAATGATTTCCCTGGGTCTGTAACTGCAGTGGAAAACAGGGAGAAAGTCTGGAATGTCTGCAGGAATCACAGAATGGGTTGGGTTGGAAGGGACCTTAAAGATCATCTCATTTCACCCTGGACACCTTCCACTATCCCAGGTTGCTCCAAGCCCTGTCCAGCCTGGCCTTGGACACTTCCAGGGATGAGGAGTCCACAACTCCTTGGGAAAATTGTTCCAGTGCCTCTCTACCCTCACAGGGAAGAATTTCTTCCCAATATCCCATCTAACCCTACTCCCTTTCAGAGTGAAGCCATTCCCCCATGTCCTGTCACTCCATCCCTTGTAAATAATCTCTCTCCATCTTTCTTGTTGGCTCCCTTCAGGTACTGAAGTGAGTTAATAATCAATAAAGAGCATAAGAAACAAAATTCCAACACTTTTCCGCTAAATTATCTCCTGCTCTGCATTGCATAAGTGGTTTTAGTTTCTCTGATCCTGTGCCCCGGGGCAGGGCCTGCATTTCCAATTCCTGTAGAGTGCATGGAACATCACAGTTCTTATCAGACAGCTTTACAAACAAGTGATGTCGCTGCTTGGGATTCTGTCAAAGCTGTGAGAGCGTGAACGGCTCAGGATGGGGAGCTCACTTCAGACACTACACTTATAAATAGATGTGTGTTCCTTGGGGATGTCTTTCCCAAGATTTCTGGCCCAGCTGTGAGAGAATTGTTAATCCTGGTCTGGCACAGAGTTAAGTCAGGCAGCTGAGCCCAGGAGGGAGCTGAAGGACCTGGGAGTGGATCGGTGAAGGGAGGGATGAACCTTCCCAGGAGGATCCCCAAAACCCTGCAGGCTGAGCTGCCTCTGCTGCCACTGAAAGGGAGAGGCTGGCTCTGCTTAGTCCAGACTAAGTGCTTGGGTAATTATCAGTTTCTTAATTGATGGTGGGGTAGGACTGAGCCTGAAATGTGCTGGACACTGCTGATTTTTCCCTTAAAATGCCCTGCTGTGAGCTGCAGTGCTTGGAGAGCCCCTGAGGATGATCCTGTTTTCCCAAGCAAAGCCTTTCCCACTCCCTGCTGGATCCATCACCTGATCAGGCAGGTTTTGTGCCTGGTGTGACCTTCCAGGCTGTTCTTCACTGCGAGCCAGGTCTAACCCAGCTGGTTTAAATCCAGCAGGGAATGTTTGCAGGAGTCATGACCACAACAGGGAATGCACTGCAGATGTATGCCAGGCTCCAGGACAATGATCCACCCACACCAGCTGAGCCTGTTGCACAATGAGGACTTTAAAGTTTGTCCTGGAATACTGGAGGCAAAAAATGCCTATAATGACTAATTAGATAAAAATTGTATCGATGCTTTCCTGGCTAATTCCTGATAACCAGAGCTGTGATCTTACATGACATTCATTTCTCCAGAAAGATAGTTCTTCTGCCCAGGAGGATTAATTTCAGATGGGAGTTATGGAATTAAATGAACAATAACAAATAGAGAAAGTAAATAAGGATATGGGTAAAAAGGAGCAAGGGTAAATAAATAGCCTTAACAAGTTGGTGTGTTCCTTCACATAAATCATGGAAGCATGGAGTGGTTTGGGTTGAAAAGGATCTTAAAAATCATCCAGTTCCACCCCAGGGACACCTTCCACTGGACCAGGTTGCTCCAAGCCCCATCCAGCCTGGCCTTGTGTGTCTCACATCCTTCCATCCACTTCTACAACTGAGGATTATTATTTTCTTTTTCTCGGGGCAGAGTCAGTTTTCAAGTATCATTCAGAGAATTGCAAAATAGCCCTGGTTTGAATGCACCTGAAATGACCATTTTGTGGGGAAGGGAGCCCACTGAGATTATTTACCACCCTGTCCAATCACCTCTGGAAAATCTCCAGCAATGGGGACAGGAGATGTCCCTGGGGGTGTTTTTCCAGTGACTGATTATTCTTACTGTAAAAAATTTCTTTTTAGGTCAAAAATTTCTTTTTAGGTCAATTCTGTCCCTGTTTTCAACAACCAATGCAACGAGGTGCTCAAGATCTACTGCAGCAGGAGCGTGGATATTTGTTTGTTTGGCTGTTATTAGTTCTAAACCTCTCTTTTGGACTGTTTTATGAGCAATGTAGGCATGAAGTCAGGTAACACAGTTTAAAACAACAAAATCATGATGGAGGAAATATCAGCAAGCATCTCACAGGCAGGTGGATTTCTGCTATGATCTGTTCCTGAGGGATTGTTAGGGTTTCACATGGAAGCTGGAATACCAAACTCCAGCCTGCACTTGGCTATTTTAGCTTAGAGAAAAATACAAATGAATTTTCAAAGCAAGACATCAAGGTACCCAGAGCCATTCCAGTTGTCATGTGGAATGTGGTGGGTTTCAGTTCCTGATTGCTGTTGTTTGATGTACTTCAATTTGCTTTATTTTTTTATATATAAAGGATTATTAGGAACATCCCCCCTTTGTTTTCTTTTCCTGGTTGTTCCTACTCTCTGTGTGCATTTTGTGCAATATTGCTCAAGGGTTTTCTTGAACTTGCCTGATTTGTAGGTGGGGTTGAAATGGTTTCTGGACAGGGTCTACAGGCAAAGGTGTCCATGTGCATCAGGAAACATCCCTGACCCAGAATATTGCCAGTATTGCAGAAGGCACAGGGTTGGAGACACAGTTTTTTTGTCTTGCAGGGGAAATTTTGGCCTTCTAGAGGTAAATGAGCTGTAGCTCTGCTGAGGAATACCTGATCCAAGGCAACCATTCAAATGAGAACGTGCTCTGATTTTTTATACATTTATTTAGACATAATTTTATTTTTTATCTCTTAATTCACCCCCAGATTATAGCTCGGACCTTGTAATATAAAATATAATGGATTTTGACTTATTGTTGCACTGACTTCAGCACCAGTGACCAGAAATGTTCTCCTGAGCTCCAAAACCAAATTCCCTATGGGAAGAGAGGCTTTTGATAGACCTGTTGTTCTTTTTTTAAAGGCCTTGCAACAGCTCCTGGAGAACCTTTGATTTAAGCAGCTGTGTTACTTCTGCTGAAGAGAAGGTTGATTTTTCAGTTTTTTTCTGGGGTTTATTTTCAGGCAGTTTTTTTTTTTTGAAAGGACTTTGGGTTTTTGCTTGCTACTGACATCAACAGGATATCCTGTTTTCTTTGGAAAACCTGGAATCCTTGTGATGGGAGAATAGAAGATTCTCCTGGTCCTTTCACCTCCCGTTTGGGCTGTGGTATGACAAGGAGCTCTCAGCAAGAGAACCAAGGAGAAGATGCAGAGAGCAGAGCTTGAGACATTAAATTCTGAATGGTGGTGGGAGAACTGGCCACCTCCTGTGTGGAAAACACTGGAAGAGGAAAGAGGTGATGATTCAGTTTGTGTGTTCCAGCTGAGGGCAAAATCCATCCAAAACCAACTGGAATTTCTCCACTTTTCCTTAGAAAAGAGTGTGGGCACATCATGGAGCTCCTCCCTTGGTGCAGGAGCCGGTGAGGGAACACAGACAGATGGAAAGCCACAGGAGAGGTTTGCTTTCCTTCAGGAAGCTCCGTTGGTAGAGCACTGGTGCCATCCTGCCCAGCCACCCTGTGAAATGAGTAATGCCACCCTGGGAGCAGAACGAGGCATGGTGGGAAGGAAGGAAGGCACTTGTGCACCTTTTTTGGCTCTGTGAAGGAGCATGGCAGGGTTTCAGGCTGAGCAAAGCATGTGTGCACTGAAATTCCTAAGAATTCTCTGGGAAGAGAGATGGAGCTCCTTGGTGGATCCCACATTTACAGCCATCAGCTCCCAGAACAGCAGGCTCTGCCCCTGCCACACTGCTTCTGTGGGGCTTGTTTGCACTGCTGGGAAATACTGACAGCCCTAAATGATGGCATGGACCTTCCAGGGCAGTTTAGAAGTGAAGTGGCAGGGACGTGGAACTGGAAGAATCGACTGTTCCTGAACACACTTGAGAGAAGCAGGACCTGCAGGACCAGGAGGGATATGAAAATATTGTGGAATTGTTTGGGTTGGATGGGAACTTACAGATCATCCCATGGGCAGGGACACCTCCCACTGTGCCAGGCTGCTCCAAGCCCCAATGTCCAGCCTGGCCTTGGGCACTGCCAGGGATCCAGGGGCAGCCCCAGCTGCTCTGGGCACCCTGTGCCAGGGCCTGCCCACCCTCCCAGGGAACAATTCCTGCCCAATCTCCCATCCAGCCCTGCCCTCTGGCACTGGGAAGCCATTCCCTGGCTCCTGGCCCTCCATCCCTTGTCCCAAGTCCCTCTCCAGCTCTCCTGGGTTTCCTTCAGGCCCTGCAAGGCCACCCTGAGCTCACCCCAAAGCTTCTCCTCTCCAGGCTGAACAATCCCAGCTCTGGCAGCCTTTCCTCCCAGCAGAGCTGCTCCATCCCTCTGCTCATCCTGGAGCCTCCTCTGGCCTCTCTCCAGCAGCTCCACGTCCTCCCTGTGCTGGGCCCCAGGGCTGGGGCAGCTCTGCAGGTGGGCTCTCACCTGGGCACAGGGGCACAGGGGCACCATCCCAATCCCTTCCCTGCTGCCCACGCTGGGGCTCAGCCCTGGGCATGGGGATGCCTGGGGCAGGTCAAGCTCTCGCCCACCAGCACCCAAAGTCCTTCTCCAACTCCATATGGGAGGGATGGGATGGGATGTGCTGGAAAACTTGTCAGGGGAAGCTTGCAAGGCATGGTTTTCTGCTGCTCCTGGCTTTATCCCCTGCATTTGCATTTGCATAAGCACCAAGTCAGAACAGAAGTTGAAAATCTCCCAGACAGCAGCGATTTGAAGCGCTGCCTGTACAACTTTGCTGAAATATGCATGGAAGGAGTTCCAGCTAATACATTATGAATTTTGGTAATGCCACGTCTCTGGCAACCTCAGATACAGATCATGAACATGAATATTTAGAAAATATTCACATAGTGGGGGGTCGGGCTCTGCTGCCAGGGAACAGGGACAGGAGGAGAGGGAACGGCCTCAGGCTGGCCCAGGGCAGGCTCAGGGTGGACAGCAGCAGGAATTTCCTCATGGAAAGGGAGCTCAGGCCTTGGAAAGAGCTGCCCAGGGAGGTTTGGAGTGCCCATCCCTGGAGGTGTCCCAGGAAGGGCTGGAGGTGGCACTCAGTGCTCTGGGCTGGGGACAAGGTGGGCATCGGGCACAGCTGGGACTGGATGGGCTGGGAGGGCTTTTCCAACCCCTGGGATTCTGTGAAAATTTTTCACCTGTGTGTGTGTCTGTACCTGCCTGTGCACACACCTGTGTGTCACACAAATGAGACTGTATTTTTTTGCAATCCCTGAGGGATTTGGGTTCTGTAACCACAGAGGATTCTGTCTTGATGCACATCGGAGATAAAAATATTTGTATCAATTTTTCCTTTTATCCCCTCAGTTCCTGTTTAGTGACTGTCTGTTCCTCATGCATTTAGGGAATGGAAACGAATGATTTCGTAAGCTATTTAAAGGAAAAACCTTTAAAATAATATTTAAGGGTTTGTTTTTTTTTTCCACAGAAGATTTTATTGATATTATAAATTTGGAATAAATAATTGCACGCTGTACAGAGCAACAATTCCTTCCTGGCATGTTTTCACAGTCTTCATAATATTATTTTCTTTTAAAAATTTGAGTGATAACTTTCCTGTAGTGCCTTCCATCAAGACTAGTTAGAACATATATTAAAATGACAGTTCATTAGGGTGTTGCCAATGCAGCTGCAAAGCTTTCTATCATTTTCTGAACTGTTATTGCTTATATAATAAAGCTACCAGCAAATAATAATCTTCATGTCACACGTTGCTGCTCTTGGGATGGATTTATTGAGGTGAATATAAAATAATGTCAAGTAATGATTACAGGGAGAAAAAACAAGGAGTTACCCCATCAGTCTTCTATGATACTGAAGATGAAATGACTGCTGCAGTAAAATAATACTGTGACAACTTTGGCACTTTATTCTCAAGATGGTGCTAAAGGACTGTGATCCATTTAAGTTTGGGGGATAAACTACAAAAAAAAGAGCATATTTTGCTTTGTATGAATTGATGGAATAGAAAAAAAAAGTGATGAATTTTTGTTTTAAAATATGTGTGTGTGCTTGGACATCAATTGGCTGTGTTAAATAGACTTTCCTCACACTGAAATATAGCTGAGTCCATCAGGTGACCAAATTTCATGATCACTTTAAGATGAAACTCTTAATATATAAAAAATTCTGCTCCACTAATTCAAACCCCAGAGAAAAACACATGAACAGGCTGGAATTTTAGGTGGAGATGCAGCACAGAGTTGTAATATTTGAATAATTGCTGGATTTTAGCATGAACGCTGTGGTAACGAGCAGCACTGAGACCTTGTAGCTCTAAAGGTTCTGGTGCACCACCCTCAGGAGAACCCACAGAGAGGGCAGAGCCTCTGGAAGCTGGTTTAGCTTGGATTTGAGGAAATTTATGGCTGTTTCTCTCCATAAAATAATAAACTGGCCTGCTGCTGTTGGGTTATTTGGGAAGTGGCTCTGGAATGCTGGATAAATCACATCCCATGCTGTGCTGCTGGATAAATCACATCCAGGGCTGTGAGGACAGGGGTGATGCATTTCCTGCCTTGTAGGCAGGGAGAGATGGAAAATTCAAGTGCTTCCCTGCTCTACCTGTGAGAACACATTCCCAGGGATTCTCCTGGATGGCTTTTCAAAGGCAAACACGTCTCCAGCTCGCCCACCTTTGATCTTCCATCTCCAACAGGCGTTTTGACAACAGCCTCTTGCCACGTTGATTTATTTGAGTGTATGAAGACTGTCTTCTTTATTGTTATAGGACTAGTGGGCAAAAGCAGCCCAGAAATATTGTCAGAAGTGAAAGAAGGGGAGCTGATGTTCTCTGTGTGGGGAACATCCATCGCCACAGAAGGTGCTGAGGGCTCCTGCAGCCCTCTCCATCCCTGCAGCAGGTACAGGTGTCTGCCTGAGGGAGAGTAATGATCTTTACTTCTTCCTTCCTTCCTGGTTGCTACTTTCTGCCCATGTTTTATGGCCCCCAAAAAGGCAGTGTTCTCCCAAATCCATTAGCACTGGGTGCCTTGCTCCAGCACCTCACTAGAGAGGGTGAGGAGTCTCATAAGGAATAGATAAGGTGGGGGTGTCTGGCCATGAGTGCCATGTGCTTTCTTCTGCTAGAAACCAAGCCAAGAAGGAAGGGGATTCCTCAGGGCTCTGAATTAGAAGCTGTTTATCAGCAAAGGCTCTTCATTAGTGGAAGCCAGGCCTTGCCTTTCGTGGGCTGGGCCAGAGCTGGCAGCAGAATCAGATCATGGGTTCAACAGCTTCTCTGAATGGGGAAGGGACCTTAAAGATCTTCCAATCCCACCCCTGCCATGGGCAGGGACACCTTCCACTGTCCCAGGCTGCTCCAAGCCCCAATGTCCAGCCTGGCCTTGGGCACTGCCAGGGATCCAGGGGCAGCCCCAGCTGCTCTGGGCACCCTGTGCCAGGGCCTGCCCACCCTCCCAGGGAAGGATTTTTATGACACTGGCATAAACCCTAAAAAATCTTCACCCTGAATTCAGTCCATCACCACCTCCTCCAATCTAATCAAAGGTTTTACAAGGTACATAGATATTTATACACCCCCAAATCTGTGCTAATATATATGTGTGTGTACAGATCCATTTGAGACACTGAAGAAAAAAACTTTGTGCACACTGAAATTGCTCCCTTTTAAGTGAAAAAAAAATACAACCAGGTCTTTAATTCCTAGTACATCAAATATTACCTCTAGTTATGCAGGAAGAGAGTTGAGGAGGATATTAAAGCTTGAAATTACTGAGCTGTTTGTAGAAGTAGTTAGTGAACATGGGCAATAATCTGTTGTTTAAAAAGCAAAATCCCCAAGGATCTGGAGTCCATGTGTTCAGCATGCAGGCATGGGATGTCTATCTAATAGATTCGTATTTCACAGGCCAAGAGCAAATTGCATGACAGACTGTAAATTAGAATGGCTCCCAAACCAGCCAGTACAAATGGATTCTGAGCAGTGGGAATCAATAACAGACATTTCTCTCTCAGCTTCCCCTCTGCTGGGGGTACACAGAAGCTCAAACACCACATCTGTCGTGCTGTTGCCACTTTGGGAATGCCTTGGAACAACACATCCCACCCACATCTTTGTTCTGATCAATTCTTTGACATTTTCTGTTGAAAATCCTGGCATGGAAACCTATAGCTCCACGTGGAAACTTAAGCTCCTCCCTGTCTATTCCTAAGAAAATCAAACTTTTTTTATATACAGGTGTGCAGCTGCTGTTTATTTAAGCACAGTGTCTCATTGACTTCATAGCCAAAGGTCAGGAGTGGGAGAGGATGTTGTTTTGGGATACGTGGTTGTGTCCCTGTGGAAAGTCTCAGCTCCATGATGCTGATTAGGCAGTGAATAATCCTGAAATGATGGAAGTGATGATCATGGAGAGACACACTGTGGTTGAGGATTTCCAAAGGGACACTAATTCTCTGTTTTCCTGTGTCCCACCTACAAAGCATTCACTGGAGCTGCTCCTCTGAAATTGCTCACTTTGCTAATGGCATCTTTAATTTGTTCTGGTCAAGGAGTCCATGAATCCCTCCTATGCTTTTGTAGATCTGTACAGAGTTTTCCATGCTCTTCTCTTGTTGATCCTCAGCTCCCTTGCTCTTTTTCCTTGGATCTTATTTGTAAGCACCTTTTATTTTCTTCTTCTTCTTTTTCTGTTTGTTTTACAAACTTGTGTTCATTCCCAATGATCCTACATCCTTCTTCTATGAGAGGATGAATTTTTTTGTCATTTGTTTTGTGTGAGTTATTATTAAAGAAACAGCTTTCCTCTCAAAAATCCCAACCCAAACCAACACAAAAGCAACCAAAAATCCCAAAGACCTCCTTTGGTTGCCTCCATCCCTGGGGTCACTGCTCATTTAGCTTCACTCCCATTAGCCTGATCCCTCTGTTCCAATAATCATGGAATCACAGAATGGTTTGGGGTGGAAGGGACCTTAAAGCTCATCCAGTGCCACCCCTGCCATGGGCAGGGACACCTCCCACTGTCCCAGGCTGCTCCAAGCCCCAATGTCCAGCCTGGCCTTGGGCACTGCCAGGGATGGGAAATCCACAACTTCCCTCTACTTTTGGTCCCTGTTCATTATCCTTCACCCTTCAGCCTGATGGTTTTGACCAGTGAGTGATTCAAGGACAGGCTTCTAGTACCTGCACTTTCAAAGAAATGTGGGTTTTATGAGGCTGTACAGGTGAAATAGGATATTGAGATTCTCCTCTTCCCTCCTCGCAACTTTTCTCTGTTTCTGTTGAACTGTAATTAATTCTCTGATTTTTAGTTGAATTTCTTTCAGGTCTATCTGACAGCTGAATGTTAATATGCCTGATAAAGGATTTTTACTCTCCTTCTCTCTTCCAAAAACCCCTCTCCTGTCTTCATTCCCAGCTCTGGCTGTCGGTGTGAACAGAGGGCTCTGTTATTTTTGTCTCCACAGCACTTCATCCTTTCAGCATCGTCTTTAATTCCACTGCTTTCCCTCACTCCTGCTTGGTTGGGTGTTCTTGTAATGATCTTGTATCTCTTTTCTGTCTGATCACATCCCTGGAACTGCTGTAATACAAACTCTGTGTGACACACAGAGAGTGAAGCACAGGCTGCACAGCTGCTGCCAAGATATCCCTTTCCTGCCTCTCTCATCCCCCTCCACTCTTCCCTGCTCCAATGGTGTTCCCACTTTTTTCTGCCTCTCTGCCTGTATTTTTTTCTCTCTGAAGTTTCTTCTGCCTTTCAGAAAGCATGAGAATCAGATCCTGGTTTTGGACCTGCTCTTCTCTCCTTTGCCTCTCCACCTTGCACCCTTTACGAGCGCCTTCCCTCAGGAAAAGTCCCATCCTCAGGGACTCTCCAGGCCACTGAATTACACATTCCTGGTGCTCTTCCTTGTGGGTGTGAACTTTCTGCACTCATGGCTTGCCACAGTATGGTGTGACTGTCTGATATCCTAAAAAATTTAAAACTCGAATGGATGACTGGCGTGGAAAGGAGGAGGAAAGAGTGTCTGGGAAGTGAATTATCCCCAAGGACAGTCACAGCTGCCTGGTCAGTCTCATTGCAACAGTGTCTTTCTAAGCCTCAGGGCAAACACTATGGATTTGTCAGTGCATTTCTGTGCATAAGAAGAGTGGGGAAGAGGAAGAAACAAAGCAGCCTTTTTTTTTTTTTTTTTAACTCTGCAGCAATCCATAGATGCTTGGCTGAGATGGGCTAATATTAAAAAGAAAGCACATTGTCACACTCTTCCCACACCTCCGAGCAACAGACTGAACTCTACAGAAGAGACAGTACTCCCTAACATCTGACTGAAGCACATTGGCTTTCCCTGTGCCAAGAGGAGGATGGAAATGGTATCAACACCTTGCTTTAAAAATGCTGTGAGCAAAGATTAACGAAAAAAAAATAACCAAAAAAACAGAACAGAAGAAGGCGGCTTATATTTGGAGCTGAAATTGTGATTTACACTGGCAATTTCAGTGGTAAGCAATTCCATTGCTTTTATTTTTTATTTTTTTATTCATTTTAGAGGTTTTTTACCTCTTAGCTGTCCCTGAAGCTATAAATTACCTGGAGCACAGCAAATCACCAGCAGCTCTGTCTTCCTCCTGGGCAGCACTGCCTGCTCTCCTTTGCTGGCCTCCCTGTCTCTAAAAGCAAGATATGCTGTGAAAGTATGAGATAAGATTTCCTTCCTCCCTTCCTCTCCTTCCTTCCTCTCCTTCCTCTCCTTCCTCTCCTTCCTTCCTCTCCTTCCTCTCCTTCCTCTCCTTCCTCTCCTTCCTTCCTTCCTTCCTTCCTTCCTTCCTTCCTTCCTTCCTTCCTTCCTTCCTTCCTTCCTTCCTTCCTTCCTTCCTTCCTTCCTTCCTTCCTTCCTTCCTTCCGAATTCCTTCCTTCCTTCCTTCCTTCCTTCCTTCCTTCCTTCCTTCCTTCCTTCCTTCCTTCCTTCCTTCCTTCCTTCCTTCCTTCCTTCCTTCCTTCCTTCCTTCCTTCCTTCCTTCCTTCCTTCCTTCCTTCCTTCCTTCCTTCCTTCCTTCCTTCCTTCCTTCCTTCCTTCCGAATTCCTTCCGAATTCCTTCCGAATTCCTTCCTTCCGAATTCCTTCCTTCCTCTCCTTCCTTCCTCTCCTTCCTTCCTTCCTTCCTTCCTTCCTTCCTTCCTTCCTTCCTTCCTTCCTTCCTTCCTTCCTTCCTTCCTTCCTTCCTTCCTTCCTTCCTTCCTTCCTTCCTTCCTTCCTTCCTTCCTTCCTTCCTTCCTTCCTTCCTTCCTTCCTTCCTTCCTTCCTTCCTTCCTTCCTTCCTCTCCTTCCTCTCCTTCCTCTCCTTCCTCTCCTTCCTCTCCTTCCTTCCTCTCCTTCCTCTCCTTCCTCTCCTTCCTCTCCTTCCTTCCTCTCCTTCCTTCTCTCTCCCCTTCTCTCTCCCATTCCCCCTTCCCCTGTTTCCCCACCGATCCATGTCCCATTGTGATTCCTCAACACTTAGATGCCAGTCCTTCCCCTGATCCTCCCCCCAGCAGATTCTGCTGGTTCAGTTCCCCAACATCCCTGGCTATATTTAGCCAATTTGTCTAACTGAGTAGGGGAAAAAAAAAAATCCTTTACTTTCTGTAGGGAATACCAGCAAAGCAGCAAATATTGCCATGGCAACGAGCCTCTCAATCCATCAGGCTCCTGCAGTATCTAATACATAATCTGGAAGGCAGGGACTGGTGTGGAAAAATGAACATAACATATTGGCACTTCAGGATTTAATATCCCCTCCCTGTGCCCTTAATTAGCTCACCTCATTTGGGGTAATTATTCAATTTGAGAGAGAAACTTCTCTTTTATTTGGCTTTCCCGAGGAAAGCCAATGTGTGATCTACCTTCATTAAAATGCAACTTTTGACTTTTTCCCCACAAACATGCCACAAAATGGGAGTTTCTATAGTAACACACAATGCAGGCTCAATTTGAAATTATAATCTTTTGATAAAAATGAGTTTCCCCCAGCCCCCTTCTCTATATATTTTCTTTTTCTTAAAAATTTGGGTTTGCCACTCTGCTTTACCTCTTCTCTGTTCCTAAGGAAGTTTGAAAAGAGTTCCTTAAAATTAAAAAGCACTGCTGAACTTAAAACGACTCCCCTGAACTTAAAATGACACATTGCCACTCCTCATTTTCATTTGTACATTACAAATTCTGTATCATTTGGTTACTTTTTCACATCCTCTTATTCTTCAGTTATTAAATTTGTTTGCTATGACTGCTTTATCCCAGGGGAAAAAGAGAAGTGCATTGCAAGGGCTGTTGGAAAGGCCTTTATCAGGTTTAGTGATAGGCCTTGGATTTTTAATCTGGTCTTTTTAGACAAATTCTATTATGGGGCCTGTTTATCACACATTCAATATGACGAATTAAAAAAAAAAATAATCCCTGACCAATTTCAATAACATTTAAGAAGCATTTCCAGGCCTTCTGCTGCTGAGTGGGAAGATGTAGATCCATAAAATCTTTTGTCAAGGCTTTGGAAGTGGAAGTGGGAGGGAGGGAGAAGAGAAAGGTTTGATTGGAGTTGGGGTGTCCAAAATAGGAGCCTGCAGGAGTGAAATATTCCATGGAGAGCCAACCTGGCCTTACACTTTTCCAGGAAATCCACAACTTTTCTGAATAACCTGTTGTTTCCTGATATACCTGACTAGCAGTCAGTGAGGTCACACCTTAGTGTGACCCACTCAAAATTATTGGGATAAAGAAATAATTTAACTGTGTTCATGAGCCTCTCCTCTTCCTTTTCATGGTAACATCACAGGCACCTGATAAAATTAGGAGGCAGAGAAACAGTAGGAGTTTTTCTGTTCACTTTCAGGGGGTTTGTATGATGCTTTTCAAGATTTCACTTTGAAACATTACAGCCCAGCACACATGATTGAATGGATTCTAAAAATACACAGCCTTCACCCACAAATTAGTGCACCAGCATGAGTTACTTGTGCCCGAAATAGTAATACTCCCCTAAATAATAATGTTATCACCAAAAAGACACTCAGCTGCATGCAAGAGCAATATGCCATAGGAAACTAACTTAGCAGGAGGTCTGGAGATAGTTCTGTTCTGCTTTCTTAAAAAAAAAAAAAAAGAAAATTTGCCAGTACACCATCCAGTAGATCTCAGAGGAAATTATTCTTTACCTGTCATTAAAAGAACTACTCAAACAATCCTAAAACACAGAGCAGGAAAAGAAATTTAAACTGCCACCCAAATTGTTAAGTGAAAGTATAGGTTTGAAACCTCAACAAAAATGTGTCATTTCTAAGGACAGGGAATGATGTTGTTTGTTGTCCTTTGGTTTGCAGGTAGGTGAGCAAATGTTCCATGACATACGACATGACTTCATTGTGTAGGATCCTGGGAGAAACAGAGGAATCCTGTGATGCAGAGAGAGCAGGCTCAGCCTGACAATGATAAATATGTCAGACAGTGACAATCATTGTGTGATTTAGCTCTTGTGAATGAAGGAAAATGGTAATTGAAAGTGTCATGATTTGGAAGCAATAATCACCTCCCCATCACTCATCCTCAGGCAGTCGGAGGAGAACGAAGCTTCCCTTTGTTCCATGTGTGAAGTGTGAGCTGCCTGAAGACCTGGATAGAGACGTGGAGCAGGCAGGAGTGTCAGATCTGACCTCCTACATCATGGAATCCCAGGATCCCTGAGGCTGGAAAAGACTTCCAATATCACAGAGCCCAAGCCGATGCCCACCTTGTCCCCAGCCCAGAGCACTGAGTGTCACCTCCAGCCCTTCCTGGGACACCTCCAGGGATGGGCACTCCAAACCTCCCTGGGCAGCTCTTGCCAAGGCCTGAGCTCCCTTTCCATGGGGAAATTCCTGCTGCTGTCCACCCTGAGCCTCCCCTGGCCCAGCCCGAGGCCGTTCCCTCTCCTCCTGTCCCTGTTCCCTGGCAGCAGAGCCCGACCCCCCCGGCTGCCCCCTCCTGTCAGGGACTTGTGCAGAGCCACAAGGTCCCCCCTGAGCCTCCTTTGCTCCAGGCTGAGCCCCTTTCCCAGCTCCCTCAGCCGCTCCTGGGGCTCCAGCCCCTTCCCAGCTCCCTTCCCTGCCCTGGACACGCTCCAGCCCCTCCAGGGCTCTCCTGCACTGAGGATTTGAGGTGCCTCAGCAGTCAGTGGTGTCAGGGAGGGCAAGGAGAAGTGCACCTATCTAAGGCACTTTACCACCAGCTGTGCTGGATTCCCCTGTGTCTGTCCTGAAGGAATACAGGGTTTTATTTTGGGTGAGCCTTTTTGGTTTCCATTATTTTTCTTACAGGTATGTGGATTAAGAAATGTACTTACGGAGTGTGAGGATGACAAAGTGGAGAGAGTGCAGCAAAGAACAACCAGGACTGGAGGCCCTGGATGCTGATGTGGATTATAAAATCTAACAGGGTGATTAGAGAGAGGTTCTGCAAGCTGGCACATATTTGAAGAAGGGAGGTAGGGGAATCATTTAGGAAGAAGGAGCAATCTCTCATTATATGACAGAATTTCAGTGCAGTTCTAACAGTGATGATCAGCAGGTGAACACAGCTGTGTCCTTCTTTTCCTGCAGAGAGAGATGCCTGTGAGACATTCCTGGGCAGGAACAGCAAAGGCAGTAATGCTGAAGTCTGGGATTGACTGATTTTGAGGAGCAGAACAGCCCCATAGCACAATGACTGCCATCCCTGGCTCAGAAAACAGTGCTGGAGTCCCTCAGAGAGGACAGACAGACCTTACAGGTCTCTGCCTTCCTGTTGGTTTATATTTTAGCAGCTCTCTCACTGTTGGCAATGACTCTCACTGGAGTCTTTCTGGTTTTCTCCTCCATGTAGTTCAAGATATTTTATGGTGAAAGGAATAGTGGTAAATAAAGTTAGAAGAGGCTGAGCTGTGAGTATGGGCAGTCATTCAGCTATAACACACTTTGAATTAATGTGCTCTGTGCACACACTTCCAGGCATTATTTGCCTTTAATATGGGTAATATTGTCCCTGTTATCCCCTGTCAAATGTTTGAAGAGCAATAGAGGTAGGTGAAAAACACATGGAGAACATAGTCCAGCTCTGGGGATTAATTTAATACCCGATTAAAAGGCTTTTAAAAGACATCTGTCCAAAACACCCTGATAAAACCTTTCTCTCATTGTTTATGTTGGAAAGTGCAACTGGGCCCTTTTTCCAGTGAAGTGGGATATTTCTCGTGCACATCAAGTAGTTTATCTTGCCTTGCTCCATGGTATATTCCAGTCATTGATTCTGGATGCCTTTGCAAATAATTTTCAATGTCTAAGGTTTTAAAAATCCAATACTTCATGGTACTACCTGTTTAACAGCTGTTCTGGTACATCTCAAATGCTTATTTTTTTTCTGGATTGTTTTTCTCTCAACTGTTGACCAGCATTCTTTGCTATTCCTCCCACTCTATTTCCTAGAACTAAAATCCATTATGGTCTCTTATCTGCTTGATAAGGCTGCTCCAGGAGAGACAGGTTTCTACAGCTTTCAGAAAAACTGATCCTTCTTTTCACCATAGAATTTGACTCATCTGCTCTCTGTGGAGACAACTGATTAGACCTTTTTTTTTATGCTGAGTAAATATGAACTTCCTGCTCTTTACATGTGGAAGCTGCTCTTCCAGCACTGCACAATGTTCACTTCTCCTGCTGAAGTTGTTGGTTGGCACCTTTGGAAGATTAGAGGGGATGTTAAATAAATGTAGGAAAAGCTTTGAATTAGATGAGCATTAAAATTGTGAAACCAAGCCCCAAATAGAATCATGGAATGGTTTGGGCTGGGAGAGACCTTAAAGATCATCCAGTTCCACCCCTGCCACAGGCAGGGGCACCTTCCACTGTCCCAGGCTGCTCCAACCTGGCCTTGGACACTTCCAGGGATAGTTAAGGGGGTAATGCTCCCATTGAACATACACTTCTTATTTGGGTATGAGGAGAAAATGATGTCTCAATAAAGGCTTGAACAACTTCAGTGACATTTTTGACCAAGCTCCTCAAAATCTGGTCCTTAAAATCTGCTTTCAATATTAAATTTCTGCACTTGCTTAAACTAATCATCATTCCCAAAACCCCTGGGTATATATTTGCCCTCTGAAGACTGTCTCATACCTAAATGCATCTCATACCAAAACTCATCCAGAGTCACAAATTTTCCCTTCAGAAGGTGCTGTTGCAACAGGACCATGGCTTGGGATCCATAGAGAGTGGTGTCCTGGGAAGATGGGAAGATGTTTTATCTAAAAGCTTTGTGCCTACACCACTTAGATCCAGTATGGAATCAAATCCCACTTTGCCCTGGGAAGGATGAGACTGAAAAATCCAGGCCATAGGAATGCAAAGGAACACTGAGAATTTTGAAATAGTGGCAGCCTGACTGCAGCCTCTGTCTTAGAAGTGTGTGATTTAGCAGTGGGTAACCTGGAGCTAATAAAAACATATATAAAGGTGGAAGTAACAGGAAATATTCTGTTTCAAGAAGAAGTCCAATGCAGCCTATGTGTAATCGCTGTTCCTAACTAGAATACCAGGATTTTTTACCTCATTCATAATTCAACTCTTGGTTATCTCATCCCTGAGATTTTGAATTTAATTTTCACAAAGATTTTAGCTTAGCCAAGGAATATTAGCAGTGCTATCAAAATTTAATATGTTTTTGAAAAATCCAGGCTTCTAGAATCATATGACTTTGTAAGAGCCTTGGTTTTCATTTGGGGAAAGAAAACCCATTTCTGTCCTTCGCACTTGCAGAGAAAAGGTAAAGATAAGACCCTTAAAAGCTCAGAGAATGCCAAGAAAATGCTCTTCACAATGTTATATCCCCAGGACTGGAAAAGTTGTCAATCATCTTCCTGCCTAAGACAAGTTTCTTTTGTTCATTATTGCATATATAAGTTCACAGCTCTTCTAGGCCCCTGTCAGTGCATCACTGAGACAATAAAATTCTTGCTTTCCTGCATAATGAACTCCTGCTTTAGAATTTCATTCTTCCCCTCAAAAGCTGACCTTTGCCACGAAGAATAAAGTGTTTTTTCTTTTAATAATAGCAATGTTCTTTCTGTTCTTTGGATTGTATGTATCAGCTAATTTCTGCTGAAACAACCAAAGCAACAACAATAATAAAATCATACAGATTCTGGTTGCTTGTAATTAAAATCTGACCAAAGATTTAGGGAGTTAAGTTGGAAATAAATGTTATCACCCTACATAAACAGTATTGAATCAACAATAATTAGATATATCACTTACATCTGTAGCTGGAAAACCAGCCTTCCTATTCTGCTCTTGGCACACCTCATAAAAAAGGATAACTAGAGGATAACTGTATATTTCTAAAAAAAAAGTGACTCCCCCAGGCACAGGCAAATGTCTTTCTTGAATGACTACCTGCACAAGTGGAGTTGTGTTCACACAGGACGGCATTGCTGCACGACTGACTCCTGGTGTGATCATAAAATGGTTAAAATCAGAATAAAAATGGCCTTAAAGATCATCCTATTCCACCTCTGCCATGGCAGGGACACCTCCCACTGTGCCAGGCTGCTCCAAGCCCCAATGTCCAGCCTGGCCTTGGGCACTGCCAGGGATCCAGGGGCAGCCCCAGCTGCTCTGGGCACCCTGTGCCAGGGCCTGCCCACCCTCCCAGGGAACAATTCCTGCCCAATCTCCCATCCAGCCCTGCCCTCTGGCACTGGGAAGCCATTCCCTGGCTCCTGGCCCTCCAGCCCTTGGCAATTGTCTCTCTCCAGCTTTCCTGCAGCTCCTTCAGGCCCTGCAAGGCCACCCTGAGCTCACCCCAAAGCTTCTCCTCTCCAGGCTGAACAATCCCAGCTCTGGCAGCCTTTCCTCCCAGCAGAGCTGCTCCATCCCTCTGCTCATCCTGGAGCCTCCTCTGGCCTCTCTCCAGCAGCTCCACGTCCTCCCTGTGCTGGGCCCAGGGCTGGGGCAGCTCTGCAGGTGGGCTCTCACCTGAGCACAGGGACACAGGGGCACCATCCCCCCCCTAAATTCCTGCCCACAATTGTGTTGATGCAGCCCAGGGTACTGAAAAAAGGCAGAGATAAAAGGTGTAGTACTGGGGGGAAAAAAAGGTGGAAGTAGGAATGTTACAGTGTCCTATTGCAAGAGAGAAGGTTGGATGTGTATTTACTGTAACATACCATATGTTTTTCTTACATGTCATAAAACACTAATTCAAAATAATTGGAACTGCTCAAAAAGTTCCAGACTACCCTGGCATGGGTAAATCTGGAAATGCTGTGACTTTCAAGTAACTCAAAGCAGAAACATTTTTTCTCTTTCTAAGCTCTGCTTACAAGTCTGAGAGAGCAATAGGGACACTTCAGACTCAGACACCGGAGACAAGAAAAAGAAACCTTTAGGGAAAAGCACTTCATGACAAACCAGCTCTCTCCTGGGGTTTGTCTGCTCCTGAAATTCCTTCATGTTGGCTTATATTGTTTTCACCCCCCCTGAGTAAAATTTGTGGCATCCATAATTCAGAAGGTTTATCTGGAGTCATCTGAGGTCTCAGTATTCATTATTTCACTGTCTTCGGAAATACATCCACAGACATTTGGAGCTCACATTTTTGTAACAAATGAAGGAATATCCTTATTTTAACTCAGCTCTGCTGCCTCTGGCTGTCCTCAGGCAGGTGTGTCTGTGGAGTGACTGGGCAGCAGAGCAAGCAGGGCTGGCCACTGATGTGTCCTTGCTGCCAGAGCAGATCCTAATTGGATGTCAGTGTCAGACATCCAGCCCTGCCCATTTTCCATCCCAGCCGGGAGCAGCTTCTCTCTGCTCATGTCACACATCCCATGGCACACGAGATCCATGTTTCTGCAAAGCTGAGGACTTTGACATCCTCAAAATAACTTCTCTTAAACACAACAACAAATTTGGCTTCTCACTAAATATCTTGTATTACTCACTCCAGAAAGCATTCCCAGCAACGATCATTCCCAAGGACTGGATAGTTCTCTAGAGGAAATTTCTCTGAATAAATTTTCCATATTGGCCAAATAGATCAGGATGAACATTGATTCCTTCCTCTGCTGTTAAATATTTGCTCTCCTACATTTCTTGCTGGGCTTTAGCCGTTTGCAGGCCTGGTGATGGCATCATTTGGGTTAAAAATGATCACCAGGGCATGGGAATCTTGAGAACAACAGGGAGAGAAGAAAACAAAAGTTGCAAGGAAAATAATTTCATTCCTTGTTTCAGGGATATGCTCAGCTTTTAAGTATTCTGAGATTATATGAGGCAAATTGCCTAATTCAGGCTATAAAGAAATTTAAAAATGCATATGGATTTTAAGGAATTAGAAAGGAATTCTTGGACAGCTCCCTGGGGCTCAGTGTAATTGTGGTGGCTTTCTATTAATTCTGTGCAAGAGTTGTGAAATAGTAACTTGGGGCAAGGAGTGATGTTATTTGGTATTCATTTCTGCTTCTGTATCAGCTCTTAGGGACTATCCCGAAAAATTTAGCAGAACATTTCCTGCTACTTTGTACTTTAACTGTTGTATTAAAATGATTTCCCCCCCTCACTTTTTGTTTTTTTAACTTTCAAGGAAAGCAAATCTCAAGTATAAGGCTCTGCCATGATACCTCATCTCTTTCCATCACCATAAAGATTCTCTGGAAAGAGGACAGAAAATAACAATAATGCAATGTTTTCCTTACCAGTGCTCCCTATAACGTGACAGAGCCTCTGAGAATGGAAATGCAAAATGTGACAGAAATACAGACTGTTATCCCTGCAGGCAAAAAAAATAGAACAGCCTTGGAACAACCTCTGCATCAGTGCTCCCTCAGTCTCCCTCTTGGTGTGTGGTGTGATGTGAATCTCAGGCCCAGGGGTTTTGCTTAGTGCAGAAACATCCAGAAAGAAGATCTTTATGGAGGGAGAAGGGGCAGAGAGCAGTGCTTGGCAACTTCAGCCAAGTGTTCTGATCGAGAGAAAATACAGAGCAGTGGAGGGAAGGGGATTGATTTTTCCTGGGGCTGTGCAAAGCTATGAACAGAGGGGGGAGAGGAGCGCAGCTCTTGGGTGCAACAGGAAGGCAAGTCATAATTCTGTTCTATTGGTACCGTGATCAAGCCTTTTCTCCAGGCCTTTGAAACCCTCTCAGGCCTTGAATGCTCTTCTTTATTTTCTCAGTTCCAAGAAAAAGGCCCTGCAGTCCCAGCCAGAAGCCCACCCTACTGCATTTATCTCATTTTAGTCTGCAGCAGCTTTAAAATAAGCACCGTGGTACATTCACTAAGAATTTTACTTACACCTTGCAACGCCGTCTATGATTTATTAAAAGTATTTTAAAATGCCATGAAATGATCTGAAAATTTCATAAAAGCCTCACATGAAGTATGAACAAATCCTCACAGAAAGCAGCAGTAAACCCCTTTAGGCATCATTCTGTCTCAAAGAAGTCAAATAATTGGCAAGACAAACAAGCATCCTGAAGGAACAGCACAGGGCGTTTTTGGGTTTGTGTTCCCAATCAATTACAAAGCATTCTGGAGGCCTCTCCTTTGACTCTTCAGAGCACTTGGAGGGTCTGACTGCTTTCCCCTAACACTTTTTGGCAATATTCCTTCACCTTGTTTCAGAAGGGTTGTGCAAATGATGCCATGAAGATTTTTTGCCTTTTATACCCCTGTTATACCTTTTTACAACTTCTGTATTCCTAGTGCTTTTTGCCTACATTCTTGGACTTGTTTGTCAAGCTGAGAGACTCAACATTTTAGAAGCTTCGTAGCCAGGGATCAGTGTGGCCCAGAGCCCAAGGTCCTCTCCAGAACACATTCTGTAAACCAAGATAGAACCATCCAGGGGAAGGTTCCTTGGGGAGGGGGGCTCACTTGAGCCTCTCATTGGGGAATCTTTGATAGATCTGCTAATTAGTAAAACCTATAATGTTATACCCAATGTTGGGGGGCATTGTTGTGTGCATTTCAGTGCATTCGACCTGGATGTAGTGCACCTAAGGATCCTTAAAATAAACACCAAGGTAAAATCCCTTTTCCCCTTCTAACCATGTTTGACTCTTGATTTTAAGATCAGAAAAAGGCATCACAAAGTCCAGCCAGTACCTAACAGCAGAGATACTATTTATCTGCTTCTACCTTTGATAACAGGTTCCTCCTTTGTTCCATCCATCAAGACATAATTACACATCTATCCAACACCCAGCAGCACCAGATGGGGTCACAGGATGCTTCTAAGAGTGATACTGAACATCCACAGAGATTAAAGGAGCAAAGTTACCATCCTTACAGCAGAGAGTTTCCCTGGGGCCTGGTGTCATTGTCCTTCTGGGCCTTGCTAAGCTGGAATGTTGTGATTTCCTCTGTTACCACCCAGGCTTGGCTGCACCATGGAGAAACACTTATTTATATTTATTTATATATGGTTTTATACTTATATATATCAATATCTATATATATATGTATATTTACTGCAGCAATAGAGAATCAGAGAGCCCCAGACCAGTTTGGGTTGGGAGGGACCTTAAAGCCCATCCAGTGCCACCCCATGCCATGGGCAGGGACACCTCCCACTGTCCCAGGCTGCTCCAAGCCCCAATGTCCAGCCTGGCCTTGGGCACTGCCAGGGATCCAGGGGCAGCCCCAGCTGCTCTGGGCACCCTGTGCCAGGGCCTCCTCACCACCCTTGGCACAAGGGTTGGAACTGGATGATCTTTAAGGTCCCTTCCAACACAAGCAGAAAAAAGTAACTGGAAACAAGGTTCTGATATAAACATTTCATTCATGGCTGTGATTCTGTCTTTCTGTAGTCTCTGGTTAAGCAGAGTGAAATATTTCTCCCTTTTGAGTCAATTCATTTAAGCTTCCATAGACTTTGTAGCTGATAAATTTTGGGTAAGAGGCAGTGCTCTACCAGGATTCCACCCTAAATTGTCTCTGGATTTTGTCCACAAATGGATTATCCAACCTGAGTCTCTCAGCTACAAAAGCTTACAGCCACTACTCCATTACCTAGATCCCAAATTATGGCAAAAATACAAACTATTTCTTGTTGGGCACATATTTAAGACAACAAAAACCTCTCACAAACCAAAGAAATCAACTGAAAGCTTTCTGGACCCATCTCTGGGCATAATTCCTGTTGGATGAAAGTGGCACAGGCAACAATCCTGAATAATTGCACTGGATTTAGAGTGACCTTCTGTAAGCTTGTAAAGGAACACACGAATCAAGTAAATTAGGCACTTATTAAGTCCACAATTAGTTGCATTCTATTTAAAAAAACCCCTCAGGCTCACAAAGTCAAACATGGAGCAGGTTCTTTGCTGGATTTAAGCCCAAATAGATGTGATTTAAGCAGTGCATGAAGAAAATAGCAGCCCTTTTTCTGGGGATTCCTATTTTCTTTTGGTGGTTTTTTTTCAGGAGTGGAATGATTTATGATGAATTTGGGAGTGAAGGCAGGGCTGAATGAAATCCCTGGATGCGAGCACTGCGTTCTGGGTTTGTGGCTTTATGAGAGGGAGGGGGACAGATGGAAAAAGAAAGTGGTTGAACTTCCTATTTGTACTCACTCATCGACTCTGTCAATTTGGCCATCTCTGTTTCTCTTTGGGGCTTCTCCTGGGGGAACAGACAAAATGAAAAACAAATATGTATATGTAATATAGAAATAGAAATACACCTGAGTGCAAGTGGCAGTGTGAGGGGAGGACATGAATCCATGATATATTTCTATTTTATTTAGGGATTTTACTTCACTCCTAAATAGCCTGAACTTCTGTGGGCTTTTTTTTTTTTCTTTTCATTTCTCAATTTTTCCTACTGTGAAGTGTGAAGCTTGTATTTATCTGAGTGTTATCTAGCTGAAGAAATTGAAATTATCCAATCAAAGTGATAACGGAGGAGGAAACCCTCCTCTGTTTTTCACTCTCTGCTAAAATACACAAGTGTGTTAGGCCTTCCTGACAAAAGAGCAACCCACAAACCACTTACACTGCAGGGAAAAAGCACTTATTTGGAAATAAATCGATTTTATATGGGAGCTGGAGTGTGTGGTGTGGCACTGAGCTGACGCTGAGATTAACTGAGATACTTGAGGGACTCCCAGTCAAACCTGCTGGTCTTTGTCTCTTGGATTTTTGCCTTTTTTTGGTTGTTGTTGGATTTTTTTTTTCATATCAGGCACTTGCAGCTGCTGTAACTGAGACAGAGGCTTGGTCAATCAAGAGCCCTTGAGTTTGGCGAAAACCCAACGTCCCAGTGCCAGAGCAGTGGAGGCTGGGCCCAATCTCCTGATTTCAGACACAAAGTTTGGGCTGAATGAAAACTACAAAGCCCTTGAGACTCCAATTAAATGGTTTCGAGAGGATGTGGTGGGGCTGTTGTCACCCCTCTGATCCCTTTGGTGACTGAGCCCCACCTCTCCACCCTTGTACCATGTAGAGGTAGTCAGAATGGCTCTCCTGGGCCATGGGTGAGCAGACCTCACCTCTTTTTTCCCCAAAAAACCTCAGTAAGGGAGAAAATTTACACCAACATCTGACTTTAATGGGCAGAAACACAAACAGATGCTCCTTAGCTCTGGGACGAGGTGCAGGTTTTTGGGCAGGGTGACCTTCAGTAGCTGCTGGAATGCCTGGGGACAGGAGTCAGCTCGGTGACATCTCACTTTGACTGGGGCTGTGGTAAAAACAGCACTGGGGAGAGCCACAGGCTGAGAATGGTCCCTGCCAGGGGTCATTTGGCAGGAAAATGTGATTTTCCAAGGCCCTTTGGCTGTGTCATGAGCAAACCTTGCTGCAGGGGCCCCAGGCTGCTCAAGGGATACCCCCTTACTTTATCTAAGAGCAGGACCATTTCACAACTCCAGAGGAGCTGAATTCTGTCCAGCTCTACCTTAGAATCCCAGGATCCCTGAGGCTGGAAAAACCCTCCCAGCCCATCCAGGCCAAGCTGTGCCCGATGCCCACCTTGTCCCCAGCCCAGAGCACTGAGTGCCACATCCAGCCCTTCCTGGGACACCTCCAGGGATGGGCACTCCAAACCTCCCTGGGCAGCTCTTGCCAAGGCCTGAGCTCCCTTTCCATGGGGAAATTCCTGCTGCTGTCCACCCTGAGCCTCCCCTGGCCCAGCCTGAGGCCGTTCCCTCTCCTCCTGTCCCTGTTCCCTGGCAGCAGAGCCCGACCCCCCCGGCTGCCCCCTCCTGTCAGGGACTTGTGCAGAGCCACAAGGTCCCCCCTGAGCCTCCTTTGCTCCAGGCTGAGCCCCTTTCCCAGCTCCCTCAGCTGCTCCTCACAGGAGGTACTCTCTTGTTAAGTGTCTTATCCCAATACTGGCTTTTATCTGATGCAAAAACCTACAGAAATATTTTCTATACCAAATAAGCCACTACTTGCACTTCAAAAAGTTGGACCTCTACTGAAGAACCAGCTCAAATGTCACAGTAATAGGAACCATTGGCATTCATGAAACAAGCAGATAATGCTTCAGAACTGCGTTCATACACCCCTGAGAGCATTTTATATTAAAAGAAAGGTTTAAGGTTATGCCCTGGATCTGAGTGAGGACAATGCCCTAAGCCATGCTGATAATATAGCATCCAGCATCAGATTCATGCTTTGCTATGGGAGGGAAAAAAATGAAGGAATAAAGAAAGAACTAGCACAAGACTGTCAGGTTTTTTACAAAAAAAAAAAGGTCCTCTATGGCAGTTTTTTTGCATGGCATTAATCATCAAAGGAAAGCAAAGCACTCTGAAAACCATCAGGAATTTGTGTCCGTGATGATTTATAAAGTGACCTTAAAACACCTCCTTCTGCTGCAGAACTCCGAGTTTATCAGGAGTGAACAGTTGGGAAAGAGCAATTTGAGCCCTGGAGATGGAGGGCTGGATTTATTAGACTAATAACAAACTGATATTTTAAATATTACTTTACTTTTGCTTATCATGATATACTTTTTACTAATGATGAAGCCTATCATGACAAAGGAGACTTGAATGGCATTTCATTTTAAAGTGAAAATATTAAATATACTATCTAAGGACAAATTTATAAGTTTTTGAGTTTATTTTACTTTTCTTAAAGAAATGCCCAGGATTACTGAAGTTCTGGTATTCCTTCTTTAGTAGATAAAAATATGTTTGTGTGCCTGTCATTTCTGAGTATTAATTTTTTTTTTTTAAATGACATCTTATTTCCAGTTTTTTTTAATTGAAAAAATTAACCTTTGGTACTGTTGTCAATGCACTTAAGACTCTATGAAAATGTTCTGTCAAATTTTGTCCTTTTCCCTCTCTCTAATGATCACTAGGATGTGCACACATACACCCATGAAGGTCTAGAAATTAGGAAAAATTTTCCACTCATCTGTTTCTTCAAAATGGAATATTTTGAGTGAGCTAGAACACCTCTTAGAAATTTGTTTTTTGATGGCATATAAAAAAGGAATTCCATCCTCCCTGACAGAATGAGTTCTAGCAGATTAACTTGGGGGAGAATCAAAGATTAAAACATACTTTCGTTCCTGATTTTAGCAGATGCGAGTTTGAATACAGACTGACAGCAGAGTGAGATTTGCTGCCTTCGAAGAAACCAAAATCCAACCCACAAAACAGAATAACAAAAAAAGCAAACAACAAAATGAAACAAGAAAAAAAAAAGAGCAAACAACACCGTGTTTCATTTCAGGAGCAGAGTTGCCTTTAAGGGCTGACTGTGGTTGTATTTCCTCTGGAGATTACTCGGTAAACAAGAATTGCCACCTCAGAAAACACATCAAGAGAAGCAGGACTCATTTTTTATCTCTCCTAACACAGTGATGCTCATATTTTGGGGTTTTTTGTAGCTCTGTAGTCAGCATGGAGTGATTTCTTCAGGGGGTTTTGAATCTGTGGGCTCTTGCTGCCGGTGCCTGTTCTGAGGTGAAGATCCCAAATCTTCCACAGCCTCAGAGGAGCAGCAGACCAGACCCTGCTCCTGTTGTGTGTGGATGTCTCACATGGTTACTGCCTTCCTGGGTGCCTAAAAAGCAACAAATCCTGCTTTTCATGCTTGGAGTGATGTGCACTTTACAAAGTGCCAGCAATAGGTGATACTGTGATGCAAGAAGGGATGCGTGAAATATAAATTAAGTGAAGCATAACTTCAACTAGCAAAAAGGGCCATTTAAAATGCTGCTTTGTACTTTTTGCAGTGTTTGTGAGGCCTTTCATTCAGCTGAGGGTGTAAGAAAGAAGATGCAAACTGTCCTTTTCTAATGGAGTTGTTTTCTTTTTGTTTAAAGGTATTTCCTTCCTGTCAGCTTCCTTCAGACAAAAGAGCAGTCCTACAATATCTGAGGCTGTGGTGTCCTGCCTTGCACTGAATTTAATCTCAAATTATTATCAATGTTGTTGCAAGATTCATGGGTTTAAAGGGACAACACAAAGTGTCGCCTTCACATCACTCCTTTCCCTTCTGAGCCAAAGAAAATCAGGTACTTTTGCATGAAACCTTCCTTGTTTGACATCCTGTGCTGCACAGTCTGCCATGGTTCTGTCAGAGAGGCACAAGAAGACAGCAGGAGTGCCAACCAGGCAGCACAGAAATAACATTTCCAATGTCAAGCAGGAGAAGATTGGATCAAATTCCAGATAGGAATCAAAACATTGAGTTCCTAGGTCACTTGTCTCATAATGAAAAATTCTTGGACAAGACAGTGTATGAACTTTTTGTGATTTTTCTAATGGAAGGACAAGGGCAGTCCTGAAACTCCCTCTCCAGTGGCTGTTGGCTTCAGCTGGCACTAATTAATGAAATCATTATACTTATTTTCATAGGGTCACAGGATGGGTCAGGCTGGAAGGGACCAGAGTGGGTCCCATCTGGTGCCAGCTCCCTGCTCCAGCAGGGCCATCCCAGAGCCCAGGGCCCAGGAGTGTGGATATTCTGGAATATCCCCAGGGAGGAGGCTCCAGCCCCTCTCTGGGCTCTGTTCCAGCCCGGGCCCTGCCCAGGGCAGCAGTTCTGCCTCCTGTGCAGGGCAATTGCCGGGCTCAGGCCCTGCCCGTGGCTCTGGTGCCGCTGCCGGGCCCCGGAGCAGAGCCCGGGCCCTGCCCTGAGCCCTCCCTGCAGCCAGGGACACCCAGGGCTGAGGGCCCCTCTCAGCTGGGGCTCCTCTCGAGGCTGAGCAGCCCCGGCTCCCTCAGCCTGTGCTGGGCACGGAGCTGCTCCAGGCCCTTCCTCAGCTGCGCAGCCTCCGCCGGCCCCGCTCCAGGAGCTCCCTGGCCCTGCTGGGCTGAGGAGCCAGAGCTGGGCACGGCACCCCAGAGGTGCCTCCGGGGCTGGGCACAGGGGCAGGATAACCCTGACCTGCTGGGAATGCTCTTCCAGTGCACCCCAGGATCCCATTGGCCTTCCTGTCCCCCAGGACACTCTGCTGGCTCAGGGACAGCTCATTGTCCCTCAGGACTCCCACATCCTTGTCCAGAAGGTCACCCCCAGCCTGTGCTGCTGCTTGGGGTTGTTCCCTCCCCAGGACCTGACTTTGCCTTGGTTGAATTTCAGACAGTTCTTCTCTGCCCATCTCTCCAACCTGCCAAGGTCCCTCTGAAAGGCTTCACAGCCTTCAGGGGAGGGTTTTTTTTTTGTTTCCTGCATGGCTAAAACATCTCTTGCACTCAGCTCACAAGTGCAGAGCTTCACCAACACACTGGGAATCTGTTGAAGTAACCCAGAACTTTGGCTAAAAGTTCTAACAGTATTTTGTCAGCTGTGGATCAGAATTCATATCCATTATATCCATTACACATCATTTTATGAAGCTTTCTCACTTGTGAAGTAGCAAATCCCTGGTAATTCAATTGACACATCCTTGAAGGCAATAGCTCCTCAATCTCTAAGTACCAATTCAATGAGCAAAAAGGAAAGAAGAACCTTTTTGGAAATTTCAGCTCAGGGTAATCTATCTTGGGATATCTTCAATTACTTTTCAAACTACACGAAAACGGTTTCATGTTCGAAACATTATTAAGTGGGAATAATAGAATTTAATTTTATGGAGTGTCTTTCCTGCTCGTGACATCTCCAAACGCTTTTCAGTAATGAATTAGACACAGGTTCTGGGGCGATGGTGTGTAGGCAAATGCAGCTCTCATTATGTGCTGTTCATTCCAGCATTAGCCTACACCCAGCTCTCAAAAGCAGGGCTTGTTTTAGGTGGGGAGGGATTGTTGGAAGGAGCTGGAGCTCTTCCTTTGGAAAAATGCCGTAGGAACTTCCATTTCTATCTGCACACATATCCAACAAAGGAAAAAAAAATAGCTTGATAGCCCATCTTTAGGGCTTTAAACAACGAGATACTCTGTGTTACTGCATTATTTTACTATTACTAGAATTCAGGCTTTATGCAAGGCCTGCCTAAGCTTGTGGGAGTTGCTTTTCCCGTCTCCCTGGCCCAAAATAAGAAATAATGGATATCTTGTTTATTTTTCCTATCCTGTCTTGCCTGTCCCAAGAAAAGAGGTTGGTCCCAACTGCTTTTTTTTCTGGTTTTCCAGAATTAAGTGTTGGGGCAGGGCCTATAAAGACTATTTTTGTGCAGGACCCAGCACTAGTTGATCTCCAGCAAACTGGCTTCATCCTCAGCCTTAAAGCTGAGCACTAATCTGCACTCCCTTGCAGTGATCCCAGCACTTGAATGGCTGAGAATGTATTTTATAGGAATATTCTTCTCGTGGCACAAGGGGTGATTTCAATTTGCATCAGCTGGAATGAGCTTAAAATACAATATTTGAATAGATGGAGAGAGCAGAGTTCAAGGAGGGAGTGTCTTAGCTGGGTTCACTGGAGTTATGGAGCAGCAGGGGTGACTTGGGCTCATTAATGTGTTCAGACCTCATAAAACACTCTCAGGAGCTCTAAGATGTCTTACATGGAGGAAATTTGCATTAGCAGCAGGAGGAACTGAATTTATTTCCCTGGGTTCTAGAATCGAGGGTTTTTTTTTTTTACATTTCTCATAATTCTTAGTGAACTTACTCATCATTCACACTTGGTCTGTGAAATATGTATGGAAAAATCTCTGTTTTTTTCCAGGCAGAAAAATCAAGCAGCAGTTCTAGAGGAGCTTGTCAGGTCCCCTCAGACTCAAGGGACAAAGCTCACAGAATTGTGGGTTCAACCCCCTGCAAATGCAGTGTCATTCTCCAAGGAGGAGGAACAAATATTCACATATTAAACAATGGGGATGGTGTGTGGGGGTTCTGAGTGTGGGAAATCCTTTGAGGAGCAGAATCAGCAGATAAATGTTACTGACTGCTGTGCAGTAAATAGGAACAGTTTTTAATGCACTTGTACCTAGCAGATCATAAATAAATAAAATACAATTTTGACAAGACAAGGAGAAAAAAAATAGAGCATTTGCAGGAGAGAGAATATTCATATCTATGAAAAAATAAAACTCACAGAGACAGACTTTATGGGTTTGACATTTGAAGTAAGATCTAAGCTGTAGCAAGTCTCAGGTTTTTGGTTTTACTGAACCTGAAGAACTTCACAATTTTAGACTATAAAAATCTATTGCAGAGAACATGAAACTGAAAACTTATTTTAAAAAATCCTGCTTTTGGCAGAAAAACCTCAGAACTGCAGGAATTTGAGTATCCTTAACTTACAGTGGTGACAGTGGCAGGACATGCAGATTATTTTAGCGACAATTCTGGTTTAGGTTAATAAAATAAAGATTTGGGTATCTACAGGACCACAGTGGGAACAAAGCAATGTTGTGGTGTGATTACATGATTAAAGGCAGGTATATTTTCTTAGTTCCTTTGCTCTAGAGGGTGAATTTTCCTCTCCCACTACAAAGGTCCCGCAGAGACTCAGAAGATTTATTTGATTCCTTCAGATCCCAGTAAAAATCCATCTACTCCAAGACAATGAGCTGGGCTGACTGAACACCAGGAGAGCTTCCACTCCTGTGTTTTACAGCCAACAAGCTGCATGTTCTGCCTGCTTTTGAGAAGCTCAGCTTGGGTGTTCTGACAAATTATGGATGCAGGTAATTGCAGTGGAGGATTTCAGTCTTACACCCAGCATTTCCTGCCTGCACTGTGAAATTAAGCAAGTGTAAGTTCACACTGGAAATCAAGGAAAATATCCAGGCAACAAAGTGAGGCAGGGATGCTACACTGAGAAGGTTTGAAAGCTTTTTACTTAGGCTTGGACAAACCAGCATAAATTACATCTCAGCAAAAGGTCTTTGAGGCAGAGTGGATAATCTAAAATATGCTCTGCCATGGAAATCTGCAGGCTGCAGGTGGGGTGGCTGTGTGCAGTTAATGCCTGGGGAAAAGCTCCATTTTCAGTGGAAATGCTCTTACCAATTCCGAGACCTTTGGATCAAGCTCTTAAGAAACTGCTGGTTTTCTTTTTTAGGGCATAAATCATGAATATATTCTGAATTGTAATAGGAGAAATGTAAGTTACTTTGAGATAACAGCAGCCACCCTGTTTTTTAAAAAAAAAAGTTGGTAGAAACCCAAAAGAGGAGATTCACTATAGAAAAGAGACTTAAAAATGCTTATCCAATCTTTTCAGCTGTTAATAATGCACATGCAGGGTTTTTCATGGGCTCATTGCTTCTGTGCCCCCCAAAGGGAAAATCTCAACTGGTTGGTTGTATTCTTGTAAATTCCAGATTTCAGTAAGAATCACTTTAAGAAAATCTACAGGCTCAGGATTTCCTATGAAAAATGTAAGTGGAAGCATAACCTGAACTAATCTAGAAACCATTATTTAAACTATTTAAGAGAATAATGATCTAATAAAAGATGTTTTGTTTATTACTTGCCTTGATGCATTATAAAAATAACTCATGACTGCACAGAGCAGATCAAACATCTCAAACCTGAACCTATTTCCTCAGGTACCTTGTGAGACTTAAATGATGAACACAGAACAAGGGGAACTGACATTTTTCTTTGTTTTGTGCTGTGATCATGTTCCCTCAATGAAAGTTCTTAAACAAGAACTGTCTGCAGCGTCAGGTTTTTCTCCGATTGAATAATACCAAAGTGTCTCACACAGTTTCCAATTTTAGCAGCCTTTTGTTGTTAAATCTATCTAAAAAAAAAAAAAAAGGGAAAAAAATCTTCAAAAGCAACGAGATGTTGGAAAAGAACAAGTAATGTGTCAGATGAATGCAAAAATGCTAATAATGATAATACCTCCCTGTCCTACTGAAAAGATACCTGAAAATACCTCCCATTTACTACTCCCTGAGAGAAAATCGAATTTTTGGTTGCTTGCACAGATCTTTTTGGGCCAGACAGAAAAAGTAATAAAAAAGAGAAATGCTGAGGTAAAGCAGCTTTTGGTTTACCTTCACCATTAACATTTTAGAGCTAATGAAGGCAATAATAGGAGCTGCAGCAGAAACAAGCCAGGTGTGGATATTTGGACATAGCCTTGGGGTTCATGTCCCTGAGTCCAGCTTTTTCACTGAAAATTTGGATGCAGGGTCTAAGCAGGTTATTTGGATTCCCTGTAGCAACAACAGAGGGAAACCAGCACCTCCACAGGAGAGTTGTCCGGGGGTCTCAAGCAAAGGGATCACTGGGGGAAGTGCTCAGCTCATTAAGGATGGAGTTGACCCGATTCTATGTGACTAAATATGTGTTAAATGGGTAAGACAGGGGGTGTGAGGCCACCTCTCTCTGAAATCCCGGAGTTATTGTGCTCCTTGTGCCGTGCCAGAGGTTTGATCCCTCTCCTCACCTCCCATTCTCCTCTCCCCCACCTTCAGTTTCTTCGTTTCCTTCTCTCTTGTCTTACCCAGCCCATCACCTTTCCTAAAACAGTCTCCCTTTCCTTTTCTCTCCATCTAACTTTATCCCTCACCTCTCCCCTGCCTCTCTTCACACTCTCCCACACTTCCCGAGGGAGCGGGTGTGGAAGGAGCATGCGGCTCGGAGCTGTCACAGGGCGCATCCTCCCGCTCTCCCCCAGTCCTACACGTGGGATTATCCTCCCTAAACAGCCTGTACAGCCTCGGGGCAGGGGCTCCACTGCCTGAACCCCCTGGCTCTGTCACAGCGTCACCTCCTCACTTCAGACTGTGGAGATATTTTAGTAATTAATGTGTGCAAGAAATTGTCTCAGAATCACAGAGTGGGTTGGAAGGGACCTTAAAGATCATCTCATCCCACCTCTGCCATGGCAGGGACACCTCCCACTGTGCCAGGCTGCTCCAAGCCCCAATGTCCAGCCTGGCCTTGGGCACTGCCAGGGATCCAGGGGCAGCCCCAGCTGCTCTGGGCACCCTGTGCCAGGGCCTGCCCACCCTGCCAGGGAACAATTCCTGCCCAATCTCCCATCCAGCCCTGCCCTCTGGCACTGGGAAGCCATTCCCTGGCTCCTGGCCCTCCAGCCCTTGGCAATTGTCTCTCTCCAGCTTTCCTGCAGCTCCTTCAGGCCCTGCAAGGCCACCCTGAGCTCACCCCAAAGCTTCTCCTCTCCCGGCTGAACAATCCCAGCTCTGGCAGCCTTTCCTCCCAGCAGAGCTGCTCCATCCCTCTGCTCATCCTGGAGCCTCCTCTGGCCTCTCTCCAGCAGCTCCACGTCCTCCCTGTGCTGGGCCCCAGGGCTGGGGCAGCTCTGCAGGTGGGCTCTCACCTGAATGCTGATATACAATATATATAATATAGAATACCATACATATGGATGTATTATATTGTAAACGACAGAGAATATCCACTAACAAAAAAGCAGAACAGAGTGAAATTCATTGCCCTGTGGCTCTCCTGCTGTTCAGACCAAGGTGACCAAGCTCTGACTGCTCCAGGAGGCTCCTGCTTGCCATCAGCTGAGGATGGAGACAGAATCCACGTTTATTGCCCAAACCAGCCCCAAGGGCTGTTCCCTGTGAGGGAATGCCAGCTCAGCACAGTGAGAGGCTGCCTGGAGATCCCTGAGGAGCCTCAGAAAGCACAATCCCTGTCAACAAGTCAATTATTCTGCAGGAGCCTTGTCCTGGTGCTGTTGCTGCTGCAGCTCTTCACCTCAGCGTGTTTTGTACAGTGCCATGCAGACGTGTGGCGTGTCTCGGGGATTGGGATATATTTTAAGGATATATTTTAACTGGAATTTCCAGACAAGCTCTGGGTGAGTCAGACTAAAGATTGACACGTTGGGCACAGCAAATCTGTGTGTTCTTGAGGCAGTGCAGCTGATGGCACTTCCACTTTGCAGAATGTGCTTTAGATACAGTGCCCTGTAATGGAGATGTTTCAAATTGTGCCTATTCGAGTCCTTTCTGAGTTTAAACACCTCCAAAATAATGGATAATGCCAGTGATTAAAGGTCAGCTCATGGAGCTGGCCACTGCTGCTGCTTTTAATCTTATTAAGTGTTAACAATGATAAAATATTCATAGCTGTAAACTTATAAAGGGAAAAATTATGTGCTCTAATAGAGATAAAGCATTTTATTCCATTACAGACAACAAACAGAGATGGGGGAGGCTTCTGGCAGCTCCTCCAAGAAGCCACCCCTGCAGCTCCACTGCTACCAAAACCTTGCCATGCAAACCCAAACCCAATAGAAACTCCATTGTCTCCTTCATTTTAAAATTTTGAGGAAGCTCAGTATTACTCAGAATATTTCCTGAGAGCTGATTTGTGAAATTTTAATCAGGAGTAAATGTAGTCAGAAGAAGTATTTAATTCGTTTCTCCATTTTTTAAGATCCTTCTTATTTTCTATTGTAATGCTGTCTTTTCTCCTCCCCAAATTCTAGATTATGCCCAGAATTCACTCAGTTGAGTGCAAACCTGGTTAATAAAAAGATAAGCACCTGACAGTTCTTGTGCTGTCCTATTAACATAAGCATTCTACCACTGTGCAGACTGGATGTGATGCACAAAAATCTCCTGAGTTTTGCAGCTTGACTTGATTTTAACGTCTGCTGCATAATGTTTAACACTTCAGAAAACTCTGTGTGATTTAAGGGTAAATTAATCTTTACTCACTGAAAACGGGAGCAAGATTTAGGTAAGATGTTCTGCCATTCCTCAATGTCTTTTAATTAAAATTCCTTTTTGTTTGTTTTGAAAAAATCAAAGCTCTGCTTCTAGGCATTTGTACTAGAAGAGATCAGTTCCAGGCATCCCTAACCATTGCATGGAACAGCTCGTTTTGCTTTGCAAAGGCTGGATGTGCAGCTTTATGGATATTTTTTCACCTTCTTCTCTTTTTTTTGCTGTCTATTTCCAGGACAATTTCAGCTGCAGAACCTGGAGAATGTGATCCAACATAGGCAGGTACACGCTGACTGTGAAATTATGTGCAGGCAGAGCTGTTACCCATCTTCATGGAGCTCTGCTGGATGTGTTCAGACCACAGGAAGGCTCAGTCTAGACAGAGATGTCTCAGTGCAGGGCCAGGGCTTAAAGCTCCAAATTCCTTCCAGGCTCTTCTGAGATGGTTAAAAAGCTCCAAATTAAAGTGACTACCTTGGTTTGCATCCTACTGAGGAGAAATCTCCTTTTCTGAGTTTATTGAAAGAAGATGTCTTTATTCTTCTGTCCACCCTCTGAACTCATCCCTGATGATGAAATTCCTCAGACCAGGATGATTTTTACTTTGCTAAATTGTTTGCTATGTAATTATTAATTTGATGCTGGTATGAAATGTGGCTACAAAAGGTTTCATAACAAAAAATGTTAAAAGAATAAGTTGAGCAACACCAGGATGAGCAGAGGGATGGAGCAGCTCTGCTGGGAGGAAAGGCTGCCAGAGCTGGGATTGTTCAGCCGGGAGAGGAGAAGCTTTGGGGTGAGCTCAGGGTGGCCTTGCAGGGCCTGAAGGAGCTGCAGGAAAGCTGGAGAGAGACAATTGCCAAGGGCTGGAGGGCCAGGAGCCAGGGAATGGCTTCCCAGTGCCAGAGGGCAGGGCTGGATGGGAGATTGGGCAGGAATTGTTCCCTGGCAGGGTGGGCAGGCCCTGGCACAGGGTGCCCAGAGCAGCTGGGGCTGCCCCTGGATCCCTGGCAGTGCCCAAGGCCAGGCTGGACATTGGGGCTTGGAGCAGCCTGGCACAGTGGGAGGTGTCCCTGCTTGTGGCATTTCAGTGCTGCAGCCTTGGGGACCAGCCTCTTGTGAAAGGCTTCATCCTACCCCTCTGAGGATCTGGTTAAATCCCACCTGCCTTTTCCATATCTTTCTATTCTTGACTGCAATCTGTCCTGGTGAAAAATACAACTCTCTTTCAACTTATCTAGAAACTTTATAATTCAATTTTTAATTCACATTTTTGTTTCCACTTCTGAACAAAGTTGCTGACTTAATTCCCAGAAAAAGAATTTATTAGTGCTTTTTTTCCACTTTTTTCTTCATGTAAAATGAAAGAAAACAAAACTTTCCCCCTCTCACATTTCCCTGTGTTCTAGTTTTTATCAAAATTGTTCATTTAAAATTTGGTGTTGCTCTTCATTGTGCCCACAGTCACCACCACTTTGTGGCTTTCACATAATTCCTTCTTGGCAGTTTTTACCCTAAAATTATCATGAGTATCCAAATTTTCCAAGCCACCAAAAATTTCCTGATCCCAATAATGGTGCTGATTTCTTTAGAAATCAGGCCCTCAGTGTTTTAATAGAATCATTATCCCTGTGTGTTGTCCCAACAACCAGACCCTTTCAGTGATTTGGATCCAAATGGAAAATCACATCCCAAATTACAATAAATGTGGGGACATGCAATTACCATCCCAGAAGGCACTCCAGTTTCCACGCTCATTTAGCCATGTTTTCCCAGCTGAGCCTGCCAGCCAGGGCATTAATTAATGTTTTTTTCTAATGTGGACACCTGCCCATTAGGAGCCACCAATTCTTTGTCTACAAAGAAAGCTGTCAGAGGGTAATTTCCTTTTGTTTCCTGCTGCTCAGGTCGCTGAGAGACAAATTTTTCATTATCAGACAGGAATGAGACCTCTAGCACCTCTGGCTAATTTTAAATTTTCTACTTAGGAATGGTTCCTTTGGTTGGTTTTTGAATTTGGTTTTTTTTGTTGTTGTTGTTGTGGTGGTTTTTTTGGTTTCTATTTCTCCTTTTCCACAAGGTCACCTCATTTCCAAAGTCACTGCTTTTGTGATTTTAGGGGAATTTTAGATTCAAGGAGACAGAAATTATTGGCGTATTACTAAACTGGCCCAGAAAATTACTTTGGCATGCTCAAGCACGTAATTAACAGTAGTCAACAACTAGTGGTTTTATCACAGCACACTCCAGAAAATGTGCAGAGAACATTTAACCCCAGAACTTTGTAATTAACTTAGAATTCCTTGATGGAAAAGAGAAACACCCCACGGCACCTTTTTAGTGAATAAAACCTGTCTTTAAGATCCTTCAATGAATTCTTCAGCACATCCTTTATTATGATGATTTTCAGTCCTTTTTTCATTCTGCCTGGCACAATGCAGCACATTCTTTATTACAGATGTTACAGGCATAAAACCTCCAATTTTGCAAGACCTGGTGGCCATCTGAGCTAGATTAGAGAAATTTTAAATGAACAATTTTGATAAAACCATCACCCCTGCCCTGTGCCCCTCTGGCCTCTTTCTTGGTAGATGCACAGGCAAATACAACTTTCTCTGTGTTTGGATTGTACATCACGATTTAAATCCGATTTCTTTGGTGTTCTCTGAATCCAAAGGTCTCTGATCTACAGGTTGTGTTGGATTTGAAATTTACAGCTTTTCCCTCACTTCTCCTTCTTGTTGCTGCTGCTGCTGATTTTAGTGAGCCAAAATCTTGGACTTTTTGTCATGACAGAGCCACATTGAAGCGGACTTCGTGCCACAAGAGATGAATGGGGCTGCTCCACTTGGGGAGAAACATCAGAATTTGGCTTTCTGTACTCAGCAGCTCGTGCAGGAGCAGAGGAGGCTCAGGGGGGACCTCACTGCTCCCCACAAGTCCCTGCCAGGAGGGGCAGTGAGGGGGGGTCGGGCTCTGCTGCCGTGTCCCAAGGGAAAGGAGGAGAGGAAATGGCCTCAAATGGCACCAGGGGAGGCTCAGGTTGGAGATTGGAAACAATTTTTCCCTGCCAGAGTGGTGAGGCCTTGGGATGAGCTGCCCAGGGAGTGGTGCAGTCACTGTCTCTGGGAGTGCTCAGGAGGAGTCTGGATGTGGCCCTTGGGGACAGGCTTTGGGGTGCTGCTGGTGCTGCTGGGGTGGCACTGGGTGATCCTGAAGGGCTCTTCCAACCCTGATGATTTTGGGATCTCCTGCAGTAGCCAGCCAGCCTGCAGAGAAGCAGTTTCCTGGCTTGGCCATAGCTCTGTGCTGAGTTTGGGACCAGGAATTTATGGGGGATGCTCTGTGCGAGGGGCTCCCTCCTGCTCAGACCCATCTCGGCAGACTGGACACTGCTGGATGGGTCAGTGTGTGATTTGGGAGGGCAAAAAAGTGAAACAAATCAGCTTCTGGAGTTTCACTTCAGACCTTGAAAATCCCTAATGCTTCCAGTTCTTTGATGGAAGAGAATGAAAACAGCTTAATAGGGAGGAGACCTGAATAAAATCACTCCAGAAATGAGGTAATGAGCAGTTTCAAGTAGATTACGTGGACATGTGCATCCAAATTTTTTTTTTTTTTAGGGCTTTTTTTCCCCAGCCAAAATACTGACACTTAGATGGATGAATCACTGGTCTTATCTGGCAGTGCTGAAGGAAAATTTAAACTGGTGACTTCTTCTTTGCACTTTAATGGTGTCAATACAACAAAGATTTGTATTTGATGGGACTGAAAAAGGGTCTAATCTCTCATGTTTGGACATATTGATGGTAATACTTTTTTTTTTTGCCAACTTCTGTATTGTTGGTGCCTTTTTAAAAAAAATTTAAACATTTTAAAATGCAATGTATTTATAAATAACCTCAGGCCTATCTTTTTTTTTTTATTCTGATTTTCTGCTGCAACAAGTCCGTTGTGACTGTGGTGTCATTTTTTACCCCTTCTAGCAGTTTGGAGATCAGTTTCAACCCCATTTATCAGCGTGGTTGAAGGTTTCAATCACATTCATTTATTGGAATTTAGTTGAAAATTGGCAGCTGAGAAGGAGCCATTGCTATTAAGCAGTGGAGAATTCACATGGGACAGTTCCCCAGGAATTTGTGCCGTCTGCTGCTCCAAAAAAAATGCCCACAGATGGTGGAGAATATTCAGCTTCAGGGGCTCAAATGGTGAAAGTTCTGTGATTCATTAAATTTCAGTAGCTTCCCTGAAGGTCTCAGTAAGTTGTGATAATCAATAAATTTCCCCCAGGGCCCAGTTTCAGCTCTAGAGTAAGAGTTGTCTTTGGTGTATTTGGTTAAGTTGTAAATTTTTAGGTCTGGGCTGGAATTTTTAATCAGGGAACGATTTCTGTGTAAATGTTTTGCACGGAGCTTTGCTTGCACAGCTTCCTGTGGCTGTGCAGCTTTTTGTATTTCTCATTTTGCCACTACAAAGTTACATCGTCCTTACCCTAAATGTGATATGACCCTGTGCAACTCTCCTGATCAGAATGGGTTGGGTTGTTGGGTTTTCTTCAGTTTTTAACAGGTGTCTCTCAGAACTTACATCACCCATGGAAAAACGAGTTTGATTTTTCATTTTATCCATCCTCACATAAAGTTGTTCAGTAGTAGAGTGAGAGGACAAGTTTGATGTAAAAAATGCATTAATTAATTAATCCCTTCCAGAACTTAATTTAATATTGTTTTCTCATTTCTTCTGCAATAGTGTAAATTCCTTATTTTAAGTTCCTTTTGCACATCCTGGGATGATCTGCTGCTGACTGTACAATGACTGCAGCATTTTCGGCTCAACCAAATTATTGGTGTCTAAAATCCTTGACAAAGTCTGTTCAGCTGCTTGCCAGCCTTAATTACAGATTTGGGCAGTAATAATGTATGGATTTAGGCAGTGATAGTGCAAAACCTCTGCAGTCAGGACAGGAATTGCACACCTGTTTCAGCAGCTGCTTGAATGCCACTGGAATTGTTTTGAGGTGGCATCATGAGGAAGGGCAGGAGAGCTTGTATGGATAGAATACTTCCATTAGGGATAGATGCTCCTGAAAAGAGAAAACTCCATGAAATTATGAAGAGCAGGTGCAGATGGATGAGGGAAGGGAGGAGGAGAGGCAGGGAACACACCTTGGTGTTTTTACCCCATCTTGTGCACAAAGACCAGTCCAGTTGATTCTGGATCAGAATTATAAAGGGTGAATTTTTTTTTTTTCCCATCAATTTGGACTTTTTCTGCTCATCAGGACAGCTCCAGACAGATTGTGTGATGACAATCTTCAGTGTGCTGTTTGAATATATAATAGGAATAGGATCCAGCAGCATGTGCATACGTGGTGCAGAACAAAATGTTCTGCAAACCTTGACAGAAAAGTCTGCGTCCTTGCCAGAAATAAATAGCCTTGAAAGACACAAAAAGCTGTTAATTTGTGTACAGTCTATCAGGAGGGGAAATTGAGAGGTGAGACAGGGGAGGTTTCGTGGCCTCTATTACCTTTTACCACTTTTTTTCCAAGAACCCATTAAGATCCCCAGTCTCCTTTTGGGAGCTTCCTACAGGGAATCCATTCATCCCAATCCTTGTGAATTATTTAACTCCTTCAGGGCTGCTCAGAAGAATGTTACTTTGGTTTAACTTTGATTGGAAAAGGCACCTTCTTTTACCTTCTATTTGTGGCTTCTTTTGGCTGTTCTTTCACACCCTGCCAGCCTGGTGAGCACTCTGTAAATTATAAAAATCATTGATCTGCTTGCAGCACAGATGGAAACTGGTGGAAAATTCATCCAGGCAGGTGCTGGCACTCAGAAATAAAATGGGAGTCGATGTCCAGACAGCTCTGAAAGCACCTTGTGGAACACACCTTCTTATATTGGCACCTGAACACCTCAAAAGCCAACTGTCCCTCTTTTATTTTAAACAGTAAAGACATGCAGATTAAATTTCTATAAATGATAATGTGTAAGAACCATGCAAAGATTGTACTGCTACTCTTGTCAGCACTAAAATACTAATTTTTCAAAGCAAGACCTTTAATCTATGCTGTGAACAACACCAAGTGTGCACTGGCAGCGCTGAAAAATGAGTTTGAAATACGTTTTGAGAGGTGTTTAGGCTTTTGTTGCGCTCTGTGTGTTACATATTTTATTCTAAGGGCTGTATTTACTTGAGGATCTCTCTACTTGGGTGATAATATTTCACATTTTAGTGGAAATTACTTCTGGAGTTGTAGTAAGAGGCATCACCTCTGTGGCAACTTCGTGTGTCCCAAGTGAAATGAGGTGTCATATTATAGACTTTATTAGAGTGGATGTGTCTGTCCCAGGGTGTCCTGTTAGGAGAGCTCTGTCAACACCTTGTCACGTCTCTAACTGGTGTAAAAATAGCCAATAAAATGATGGTACAGCCTTGACCAATGTTCATTGTTATCACACTTCAGTGTGCATTGGGAAAATTGCATCCTGAATTCCTGCGTTCAACATTCCTTATCAATTACCCAGCACTGAGTCCTGCATTTTTCTTGCTTGTTGGAAAAAAATCATTAGGTTAAAACATTGATTTTTTTTTTTTCCAAGCTGGAAAAATTAAAATTTAATTGCAGCAAATGTTAGCACTGCTTCCTACTAAGCAAAGATTTCAGAAGTAAAACAGGCCTTTGAAATATTCATTTTATTTTTGCCCCAAAGTCATTTCTTTAGGCTCTGAGCCAAATATCTGAACTGGCTGGAATAGAAACCAATCCATAGAGCTTTTCCATGAGAGCTCCAAGGTTTCCTATTGTGCCTAAAAATAAATGAACTGATTGGGATTATGGACAAATCATTCAATTTGGATAAAAAAGGGACCTACATTTTTTCCAAATTTTGGTTGGGTTTTTTTTTGACCTCTAGTCCAAAGACAATTGCACTGAGATCTGTCTTCTATCCCAAAAAACTTGTACCCATTTTCTAATCAGTGGTATGAAAAATCCTAATTCTTTTATCTTTTTGGATGCAGAGAGAATCACAGTGCTGGAAGTCATCTAGCAAATTAAGTTAATTTTCTTTTAAACAAATAGAGTCATAAGTGTCCGAAGAGAAAGTTTTTGCAGTTTTCCTATCTTTCTTTGGGGAAATCGATTTTGTACATTAACCTGTACTTTTTTTTTTTTTAAGGAACTCTTGGTGCTTTATAAATACTTTTTTAAAAGTTCTCCTGTCTTTGAAGGAAGGAGTTAGACATGGATGGTGACATCATGTTTTATGTGCAGATTTTTTAAGCCTATGAGGGTAACTTGCTTTGCAAAATGAGATAGATATTTTACTTTGGTCAAAATTATGGTGCATCCCCTCAGAATATAAATTGCTTCTTGTCTGCAAGGGGGAAAATCTCTTCCTTCTTGTTCTAGAGGCTTTTACTGGTTTTCTCTGTTAAAAGATTTTTACTCTGGCTTTTCTAGATTTTGCATTTTTGGGTCACTTACTTCTTTTTCAAGAAAAAAATGGATCAATTATCAGAATTGGCTACCAATAAATCATTGATTGAAAACAAAATATATTAAAACAACACCTAAGAAGTTCATCTGAATGAATTTAAGGCAGGAGGAAACACCCACAAAATCAATGACAACCTAAAATCAGTGATTTCCTCTACTTACAACACATCAGCTATTTTTGGGCACATTTACTTTCCTGATATGGTCAGCTCAGTGTTCTGCACACACTGCTGGTTTATAAGGCAGGTTTGGGATTCCAATGTACCATTCATGGACCAATTGGTAGATTAAAGAATAAAATAATAATGATAATAACAACAACAATAAAATAAGATGCAGATTGAATCCTGGTTCTGGTTTTCCTTTTATTGCTCATTGGGACTGATTTTTTCCCAGCCTGTGCTCTTGTGTTTGCCCGTGTTGTTGTTTTCTGGCTGGAGCTGAGGGCATTCTTTCATTTTGGTTAAAACTGGAGGATTCCATCTGACTCGCCTGGCATGTGGAGCTCCAGCATTCCAGGGGTTTAAATTATCTGCCACTGCACCACTCTCTACTAATTTAACTTCCTCCTTCTAGTCAGGCTGAAGAGGGTATTAAAAGTTGGCAGAGTCCATGACTTTAAACTAACTCGTGCACTAACTTGATAAATAATTCTGACAAATCCTTGTCTCCTGCCTACTAATCCCCTTTTTATGGGAAAAGAACATGCATTTTACAGCTTAGAATTGCTATAGCAATGGGAAGAAGAGAGATTTTTCAGCCTGGGTGGTTTCTCACGTGGCAGTTTTCTTGCTGCTCGCAGAATTCAGACCAGAGTGAATTGTGTTCTGCGATTTTTGCTTATGGATGAGTGAGTAATTTTTTTTCTTCCTGGGTGTTAACATATTATATTGTTTCTTCTCTAATCTGCTGACTGAGAATACAAGGGATTAAACAGATGTTGCAAGGATAGGCTTTGATTTATTCATGTTTTGTGGAGTAGAGCCCTGGAAATCAAAGGTTTCCTTCTTCATGCTCCCATTTCGAATAACCTTTCAAATTAGGCTTGTTTTTTTCCTGTGATGTCAATGTCTCAACTTTTGTAGTCAGCTCTGTCACAGCCTTTTTGGAGTGACCTCAGGAACAGGCACAGACTGTGGTGGAGGTCAGGCCACACTTGGAGGCTGAGGAGAATATTTATTCCCTCAGAACAAAGCAAATGTCCTATAAATGGCAAAAGAATCGGAAAGAAGAACTTGTGGAACCTAAGGACTAATATATAACACAATTAGGGATTTTCTGTTCTCTGCAAACAGTTTATCACCAGACCAGGCAGGATGCTGAGGTTAAAAAATTGTAAAATAAATTCCACACACTTCCCCAACCTCCATGGACAACCTGTGGCAGGCCCCAGTCTCCCTCAGAGTAAAAAGAAGTGTTTCCTGGTGTCCAGACAAAGCCTCCTGTGGTTCAGGTGGTGAAAAGCACATGGGGCCATTCCCTTTGCACCCTCCTTTCAGGTGTTTGCAGATATCCATAAACCCTCCCTGAGCTTTCTGTTCTCCAGGCTGAACACACCCAGCTCTTGCAGCCTTTCCTCAGGGAAGAGAAGTTCCAGTCCCTTTTGTAGCCCTTCTCTGGACTCTTTCCAGTGTGCCCATGTCTTTGTAGGACTGAGGAGCCCAGAACTGGATGCTGTGCTCCCGGTGTGCTGAGAAGAGGGAAATTTGCATTTCTTCTCCTTCTCCCACCAGTGCCAGGAGCAGCACAAGAATGGCCCGGCCCAGCTTTCCCACAGCCCTCTCTATACCACTTTTTCCACTTATCCTTCTCAGATCAAGAGCAGCTTTCATATATCTCTTTAATTTTGAGTAATAAGCTTTGACTCTTTTCTCCAGAGCAGGTCTGGGCCAGCTCTGGCGTGGCAGCATCCTTCAGCCAGCCCTGACTGAGAGCAGGCCATGTTTTTAATGCAGTCATATTTACACTCCATGCACTCAGAGCTGATCCAAAGCCATTTGAAACCAGTGGGAAGCTTTCTCTTGGCTTCAACGGGACCTTGATCAGGCCCTTAATTAGTTTTACTTCCATTATTGCTCAGCAGGAGTCTGAAGGCAGAACCTTGTACATTCCTGCCTCTTTTTTTCTTTCCTGATATTGAAACACGGAGTGATGAACCAGCCTAAGGTACAGTAAAAAAGTGGGGATTTTTCCTCTTCATGGCTTCACAGAAATCCACAGCTCCTTTTGTTTTTCCTTTGTTTGTTCCCTCCCACAACAAGCACATTAATTACCTTCTTTTTCAGCCTTTCTATTTCCAGTTACAACAACCTTACTGAAAAGGGCTGCTGACGAGAGAGAACCTGGATCCAGATTTAAGCTAAAAGCAGCTTAATCTATAAAATCATGAGGGTGATACCGGTTCTGTTATCCCACTTTGAGATGTAACATTGAGCCTCATGAGCCTAAAATTCCTAGTGCAAGCCTGTGGGTGTTTGGAGTGCAACTCAGGCTAGAAAGTTCTAGCAGAGTACAATCTGCAGCACTGCAATCCCACACAGCTCTGCAAAGCTCGCTCCAGGAGTGAGGATTATTGCAGAAAAAGCTTTGGAAAAGCAGAGGTGGATGTACCCTAAACTGCACTGAAACAAATAATTTCAGATATAACTCAAAATATACATCATAACATACAGGCTGATGGCTGCTTTTACTTCTCACCTGTTGGACTTCAGCCACCCCTAAGTTAAACCTGTACTGGTTCATCCTGTCTGTCACTACAGGAAATTGGGATGAAAAGTACCTGTTTTACTCCCTCCTAAAGATGGCACAGGGAATCATCCTCTGGAGGTGTCTGTCTCCTTTAATTGGTTAGAAAGGGTACCCAGACAAGGTGCCCAACCTGGAAATTTAACTTTTTGGTTAGAACAAGTCCTCCTCCCTTTCACTTTGGGCAGTAAATATTCTCCATATGTCCAGTTCTGGGCTTCTCACTTTGAGAAAAACATTGAGGGGCTGGAGCATGTCCAGGGCAGGGAAGGGAGCTGGGAAGGGGCTGGAGCCCCAGGAGCAGCTGAGGGAGCTGGGAAAGGGGCTCAGCCTGGAGCAAAGGAGGCTCAGGGGGGACCTTGTGGCTCTGCACAAGTCCCTGACAGGAGGGGGCAGCCGGGGGGGTCGGGCTCTGCTGCCAGGGAACAGGGACAGGAGGAGAGGGAACGGCCTCAGGCTGGGCCAGGGGAGGCTCAGGGTGGACAGCAGCAGGAATTTCCCCATGGAAAGGGAGCTCAGGCCTTGGCAAGAGCTGCCCAGGGAGGTTTGGAGTGCCCATCCCTGGAGGTGTCCCAGGAAGGGCTGGAGGTGGCACTCAGTGCCCTGGGCTGGGGACAAGGTGGGCATCGGGCACAGCTGGGACTCGATAATCTTGGAAGTCTTTTCCAACCTCAGTGATCCTGGGATTCTGTGATTACCTGAGCTGAAAGCATGGAGCCTTCTCAGCTCTCTTTGACACAGGCAAAGGCAGCCCCAGAACAGGCCAGGGTACTGCAGGCTGCCTGGGGGAAACATGAGGACAGAGCTGGAGAGAACAGACACCTTTGTCACTACAGTGTAAACTCGCCATCTCCACTCTTGGAAAGCTCCCAGTCCCTCCCTGGCGTTATCAATACTGAGTGCAAGGACTGGCAGTGTGTTTCACCCAGCAGAAAACCACCTCACCCCCCAAATCCATATGCACCGTGGTATTTGAGGCACAACCCGTGAAAGCAGGGGGGGATCCATCTGGCCCAGCATTTATGGGCACTGCATTTTTACTGTCACTTTTAAAAAAGTTACGTTAACACCCACCTCCAGGCGAAGTCCTTGCGTATGCAGCTCTGTGCTAAAAACATTCCCTTTCCCAGCTGGAGAACCTGCTCCTGTCTTCCCAACCTCTCCAGCTATTCTTTCATGTTGCTGGTGCAGAACAAGATGCTGAAAACGTCTGCATAATGTCTGTGTGTCTTTGGGGAAGGTGAGGAGAGGCAACTGCTGAGGCTGAAGTGCTTGAAAAAGAATTTTTATGGCGCTGAATGTAGAATCACAGAATCACAGAATGGTTTTGGTTAAAAGGGACTTAAAGCTCATCCAGTGCCACCCCCTGGCATGGGCAGGAGCACCTTCCACTGTCCCAGGTTGCTCCAAGCCCCAGTGTCCAACCTGGCTTTGGACACTGCCAGGGATGTGGCAGCCACAACTTGTTTGTGCCAGTGCCTCACCACCCTCACAGGAAAGAATTCAAAATGAATGGCCACTACCTGAAATTTGAATCCAAAGTAAAACTTACATAAAAAGACATCTTTTGATAATTACATATAATTGACCTAACAGACATATTTATTTATGTGTGACATAAAATACATTTTCAAAGCTCAGGCTTAATCTTGCACTTCATCTACCACCTTTTCTCTCTGATCCCATATTTCCTGCTTTCCATAAATAATACACTGCTCCTTTCCTGCTGACTAAGGACACTGCCTCTTATGAAAGGGCCTTCATGCTGCTCCTTATCTGATAACACCACAGAGGAATCCTGGATGAAAAGAGATAACTTTTCTGTTGTTTTCAAGCCTCGAGAATTTGCAGGTACTTCTACTGCCCTAAATTCCACCATGTACAGTTGTTACCTCTAAAAAAACCAGACATCAACCTGCACTGTGAGGGTGGAACTGCAGTTTGAGCTGTGCTAATTGTTTCTTATTAAGATGTGTGAGCAGACAGGGGGAGACTCAGGGACAGAAAACAGCTGGAAGTGCTACCCTTGACCCACACTGAATTATCTGTGGAAAGTTTTATGGACTCCATAAAACTTGCCTGGTCTTTGAGGGATGTGGTGCTTTCCTCTCCAAATGTAGAGTCAGACAGTAGTTGTTGAATAAGATAAGGAGGCACAGAAGCTGAGCTGTGATAACTGGCAGAGCTAATCAGGTCATAGTCTAACATCTTAGCAGAAAATGAAGAATTTTAATTGGAAACACATGCTGGGGCCTGGCATCATCTACATAATGCATCTTCCATGGCAGCAGTGCACAATGAGGGTTCAACATCCTACAACAGCAAACCACTTTCTTTTTAAAAGCAGGGGAAAAAAAAATCTTAGCTATCGACTGGGGTTAGTAGATCTGCCTTAACTCAGTTAGATTTCGGACAATTCAGAGATTTTGCAATATTTGTCCCTCAGAGGTGCATTGATTGCTTTTTAATTGAGGGGGTAGGAGGATGGTCTGTTTAGGAGAACAGGGTGGCAGCGCTCCCTTCCCCCCAGATTTACAGGAATTCTCCAAGGAGCCAGGAATCAACCAGGGCAGTGGAGTTGTGAATGTTGCAGTGTGCCATGCTGGAGGAATTCTGAGAGACTTGGAGCCATTTAGGTTATTTTTCCTCTGTTTTCTCTCAGTGTATTTCATGAGTGCCCTGTCTCCTCCGTGCACAAACAGGAATGTTGGAATTGTATCACAATGTCGTGACCAGGAGCTGTGGAACAGCTGAAATTCTCTCCCCAGCACCTTTCTGAATACCTTTGATCACCTCAGTGCTGTGCTGGGCTTTCACCTCTTCACACAGGTGATTCACATGCCTGATCATCTCCCTGCCACAACTGAGGTGACTCCTGCAAATCCATTCACAGACAAGTCATGGAATTTGTTGTCCCTTTGGAGTCACACACACAAGCACGTGGGCACAAATGCATGTCCTTTAATTTGCATTTTAATTTTACTACACTTGTTTTCCTTGCTATTCCTCAGCAGTGACTTTAATGAACTCCTTTCTGCTCTACTTATTGACTCCTTCGTGGCAAAAGAGTAGAAAAGACAATAAATGAAGAAAGAATTGGAGCAAAACTCTCCTCTCCAGACAGCAAAGTACCACTTTTGATGCATTCTGTGTGTTTTACTCGAGTGGGGACCTCCAATGTACTTACAAGTGATGTTGTGCTGACAGAACCAGTGGAGAACACAAGAGTGATTCACAGTGAAAACCAGGGAGGGAAATTTGCTATTGGGAGTCAAAGTCCTCCACAGACTTCTGACTACATAACTGTCTTGGGGTGACGTTATGATGTGTATCCCATATCGCTGCCTATGCCCAGGAATTAATTTTTGTGCCTTTCTGTGCCTCTAAACTGAGCCTGAGAGGGAGAAGAAAAAACTGAGCAAAACTTTCTCAAAGCAGTTTGCAGCTTGTTCAAGGTCACTTAAAGATAGGAGGGTTTTTTTGGTTTTTTTTTTTTCCAGCCGCGGCAGGGGAGTGAGGAAGCACCCGGCTTGCTGTGTTCCAATCAGCTTTTGGCCAGTTGTTTCAGTTTCTGGTTCTCCGGAGAGAGACTGAGAGCTGGACTTTGCTTTTCCTTCTCTGGAATTCCGGATTTTTCTCCCTTTGCTACTGGACTGCTTTTCAGCCTCAGAGCACATCGGGAGGACTTTTCGTCGGGCACAGAGGGCCTGGCCCTGGGCCAAGCCCCGGCTCCGAGGAGACCAAAGGAAGGACTCTAACGCTTTCCCAGGTTTTTTCCTCCACAGCAAAAGATTTTACCATTTAACCTCATTTTCCTTTCCCGTGTGTTTGTTAAATAAATAGTTTTATCTTCTTCACTTTCCTTCGAGGAAAATTTATTTTTTTTCCCGAACCTGGTGGGGGAGGGGTGGTTGTGCCTTCTCTCAGAGTATATATTTCTAAATTTGGCCAAACCGGTACAAATTTAGTGGCGCCCAACCGTGTGGCTCGAAGGAAAGTGAAAAACCTGTGCTAATTACATTTTGGTTTGTTTTTACTTATTCTGTGCTGGAGTAAAATAGTCATCATGTTGGTTGAGTTCATAACATTTCTCTGGCTTGATATATTCATGTATTTCTGGTCCGTAGGCTTGTTTAAGGTACTAGTGCCTTTCTGGTCCCTAGGCTTATTTGCCTATCCACAACTTGGTCCGATCTTATCCTTGATAAGGAATTTTTGCAGAGCAGGGACACGAATTCGGATTTCTATTTTGCTGTGCTCGGTGATAATGATTTATAAGAAGTTGACAGAGGTACAGGCATCTGTTCAAAGTGTGTATGATAAATGGTTTCTCCCTCCTAACCCCAGTCCTAGCTTCAGTAGCCTGTTTTGGGAATTTATTAGTAACTGCACCCAGATTGTTAGAGGAGGAGGAGTCGGGGTTTCCCTTCCCTTTAAATTTGATAGGTTTTCTTTTGAGAGCGTTCAGTTTCCCCTGGATGTTAAAGAGACCACCCTCCTGGTATTTAATCTGGTAATCTTCCTCTATGTGGTTTGCAGCTTGTCTAGAATAAGAGCTCAGATTTCCAGGGTGACTGATGAGACACCTGACCCAGAGGTGGAGCATCCTGAGTGGTGTGGGGAATGGGAGGATATAGGCCTAATCCTGAAGAAATTCTCTGACCCAATGGTTTGCAATTTCTCCCCTGAACAAGTTCAGAAACCAGCTGAGGTGGCGAAATATCTGAAAGAGAAATACAATGACAATTCTAATACGAACAAGCTCCTTGCAATATGTTGGGCTTTGGCATATGCCTATCGCACACTGCAGCCGGTAAGGGTAGAGAGGCAGGAAGATCAATCAGCAAAGCCTGCAGATACCCCAGTCACTCAGGCTGCAGATAAACCAGACAGCAAGCCCAAACCAGATGGAGAGTCTAAGCCACTGACAGTGGCTCCTGTTACAAGGAAAAAGCACATAACCAAAACTGATCGCCCAGTGAAAGATGAGGATAATGGAGGGGAAGGAACCTCAAAAGATGCAGGGGAAGGAACCTCAAAACCACCAACTGACTCAGGCACAGAAACCATTACTGAGTCCATGTCCATAAAGGACCTTCACAGCCTAAGAAAGGATTACACCCGACGGTCTGATGAATCCATAATAAGTTGGATGGTCCGTATTTGGGATGCGGCAGGTGATGATGTGATGCTGGATGGTGCTGAAGCGAGGCATTTGGGATCCCTGTCACATGATCCAGTGATCGACCAAGCGATGAAAAGGGGGGCTGATTCTACCAGTGTCTGGAGACGAGTTTTGACAGGCGTGATTGAAAGATATATGTGTGGAGATGATCTCTACATGCAGCAAACCCCGTGGAAGACCATAGAGCAAGGGATCCAACGCCTGAGAGAACTAGGGGTGGTAGAGGTTGTCTTTGCAAATGACCCAGGATTGAGGAGTCCAGACCGGGCCAGAGTTATTCCATACATGTGGCGAAAACTCATACAACTTGGGCCACCAGAATACGCTTCTGCTTTAGCAACAATGAAACCGGACTACGGTGCAAATGAGACTGTGAAGGATATGGCAGTGAAGCTCCGAGCATATGCAGACTCTGTGCATGGCCCAACACATGCAAGGATCGCAGCTGTGGAAACACATGTGAAGAGAATGGAAGATAAGATGGAGAAGAGTCTCCAGGAGATTAAAGAGTGCCTTCTCCGCGGACGTTCCCCAGAGAGAAGGCACATCCCACGAAGTGAGCTGTGGGATTTCCTGTGTGACAGTGGGGAAAACATGAGGAAGTGGGGTGGACAACCCACTTCTGCTCTGGCAGCACGAGTGCGTGAATTGAAGGAGCGCAAGTCTCAGAAAGGAGGATCTACCAAAAAGGAAGTAGCACCAGTTGCCTGTAGCCAAACTGCCGGAAATGATGGAAAAGACGATGGCATGTCCAATTCCCATGAAGGAACCTCTAAGATACAGGCCCAGGGAAAGAAGGATAACCAGGCATAGAGGGGCCCTGCCTCTAGCCAGGTAGAGGCCAGGGAAAACCGTGTTTTTTGGACTGTGTGGATTCGTTGGCCTGGTACATCAGAACCACAAAAATATGATGCCTTGGTTGACACTGGTGCGCAGTGTACAATAATTCCATCGCAGCATGTGGGGGTAGAATCTGTTTCTATTTCTGGTGTAACGGGTGGATCACAAAATTTGACCTTGGTGGAAGCTGAGGTGAGCCTGACTGGAACTGAGTGGAAGAAGCATCTCATTGTGACTGGCCCACAGGCCCCGTGCATTTTGGGCATAGACTTCCTCCGGAACGGGTATTTTAGAGACCCAAAGGGACTCAAGTGGGCTTTTGGAATAGCTGCTGTGGAGACAGAGGGCAGTAAGCAATTGAACACTTTGCCTGGGCTATCAGAAAACCCGTCTGCAGTCGGCCTTCTGAAGGTGGAAGAACAAAGAGTACCAATTGCTACCTCGACAGTGCATCGCCGACAGTACCGGACAACTCGAGATGCTGTGATTCCCATCCACAAGATGATCCGTGAGCTGGAGAGCCAAGGGGTGGTCAGCAAGACCCACTCACCCTTCAACAGCCCCATTTGGCCTGTGCGCAAATCTGAAGGAGAATGGAGATTGACTGTGGACTATCGTGCCTTGAATGAAGTGACTCCACCACTGAGCGCTGCTGTGCCGGACATGTTGGAGCTCCAGTATGAGCTGGAGTCCAAAGCAGCGAAGTGGTATGCCACTATTGACATTGCCAATGCATTTTTCTCCATCCCTCTGGCAGCAGAGTGCAGGCCTCAGTTTGCTTTCACCTGGAGAGGTGTGCAGTACACCTGGAACCGACTGCCCCAGGGGTGGAAGCACAGTCCCACCATCTGCCATGGACTAATCCAGACTGCACTAGAAAAGGGTGAGGCTCCAGAACATCTGCAGTACATTGATGACATCATTGTGTGGGGGAACACTGCAGCAGAAGTGTTTGAGAAAGGAGAGAAAGTTATCCGGATTCTCCTGGAAGCTGGTTTCGCCATCAAGAAGAGTAAAGTCAAGGGACCTGCCCGAGAGATCCAGTTCCTGGGAGTAAAGTGGCAAGATGGACGACGTCAGATTCCTGTTGAGGTCATCAATAAGATCACTGCAATGTCTCCACCAACCAACAAGAAGGAAACACAAGCTTTCCTAGGTGCCATAGGCTTTTGGAGGATGCACATTCCTGAGTACAGCCAGATTGTGAGTCCTCTCTACCTGGTTACCCGCAAGAAGAACGATTTCCACTGGGGCCCCGAACAGCAACAAGCTTTCACCCAAATCAAGCAGGAAATCGCTCATGCGGTAGCCCTTGGCCCAGTTAGGACAGGACCCGAAGTGAAGAACGTGCTCTACTCTGCAGCTGGGAGCCATGGCCTGTCCTGGAGCCTCTGGCAGAAGGTGTCTGGTGAGACTCGTGGTCGACCACTGGGGTTTTGGAGCCGAAGCTACAGAGGGTCTGAAGCCAACTACACTCCCACAGAGAAGGAAATCCTGGCAGCCTATGAAGGAATCAAAGCCGCCTCAGAGGTAATTGGAACTGAGGCACAACTCCTCTTGGCACCCCGACTACCAGTGCTGGGGTGGATGTTCAAAGCAGAGGTTCCCTCTACCCACCACGCCACCAATGCCACATGGAGCAAATGGATTGCTCTCATCACACAGCGCGCCTGTATCGGAAAACTGAATCGCCCTGGGATTTTGGAAATAATCACAAATTGGCCTGAAGGTGAAAACTTTGGTCTCGCTGATGAAGAAGAACAAGTGACACGTGCTGAAGAAGCTCCACCGTACAACCAACTGCCATCAGAAGACACACGCTACGCTCTTTTCACCGATGGTTCTTGTCGCATCGTAGGGATGAAACGAAAGTGGAAAGCAGCCGTATGGAGTCCCACACGACGGGTTGCAGAAGCTACTGAGGGAGAAGGTGGATCAAGCCAACTCGCTGAACTCAAAGCTGTTCAACTAGCCCTGGACATTGCTGAAAGAGAGAAGTGGCCAAAGCTCTACCTCTACACTGATTCATGGATGGTAGCCAATGCTCTGTGGGGATGGTTAGAGAAGTGGGAAAAAGCTAATTGGCAGCGTAGGGGAAAACCAATCTGGGCTGCTGAAGAGTGGAAAAACATTGCTGCCCGAGTAAGAAAGCTGGTTGTGAAAGTCCGCCATGTAGATGCTCATGTCCCCAAGAGTAGGGCTAATGAAGAACACCAAAACAACAAGCAGGTAGATCAGGCTGCAAAGATAGAAGTGTCACAGGTAGACTTGGACTGGAAACACAAGGGAGAGTTGTTCCTAGCTCGATGGGCCCATGATGCCTCAGGCCATCAGGGCAGAGATGCCACCTATAAGTGGGCACGAGACCGAGGGGTGGATCTGACCATGGACAGTATCTCCCAGGTCATCCATGACTGTGAGACATGCGCTGCGATCAAGCAGGCCAAGCGGGTGAAGCCCCTGTGGTATGGTGGGCGGTGGTCCAAATACAAGTATGGGGAGGCCTGGCAGATTGATTACATCACACTGCCTCAAACCCGCCAAGGCAAGCGCCATGTGCTCACAATGGTAGAAGCCACCACAGGATGGCTGGAGACCTACCCTGTGCCTCATGCTACAGCCCGGAACACCATCCTGGGCCTCGAAAAGCAAGTCCTTTGGAGGCATGGCACCCCTGAGAGGATTGAATCTGATAATGGGACTCATTTTAAGAACAGCCTTATTAACACCTGGGCTAGAGAACATGGCATTGAGTGGGTGTACCACATCCCTTACCATGCACCAGCTGCAGGCAAAGTGGAACGGTGTAATGGATTGTTGAAAACCACTTTGAAGGCACTAGGTGGGGGAACTTTCAAAAATTGGGAACAGCATCTAGCAAAGGCCACCTGGTTAGTTAACACCCGAGGTTCCACCAATAGAGCTGGTCCAGCCCAATCTGAATCCCTGCATACAACAGATGGAGATAAGGTCCCAGTAGTGCATGTCAGAGGTCTGTTAGGAAAGACTGTATGGGTAAAATCTGCCTCGAGTACAGACAAACCCACCCGTGGGGTTGTCTTCGCCCAGGGACCTGGTTGCACATGGTGGGTAATGAAGAAAGATGGAACAACACGTTGTGTACCACAGGGAGATCTGATTGTAGTGTGAAATGCTTGTATACCCCTGCTTGCTGATTGTCACTGTCGCTGTTCATATATAGCTGTGTATATATATATATGTATTAATGTGTGTGTAGAATTAGAATATCTTAGTTTGGGCATTGAGCCAACAATATGGGATAAGGGGTGGAATGTCTTGGGGTGACGTTATGATGTGTATCCCATATCGCTGCCTATGCCCAGGAATTAATTTTTGTGCCTTTCTGTGCCTCTAAACTGAGCCTGAGAGGGAGAAGAAAAAACTGAGCAAAACTTTCTCAAAGCAGTTTGCAGCTTGTTCAAGGTCACTTAAAGATAGGAGGGTTTTTTTGGTTTTTTTTTTTTTCCAGCCGCGGCAGGGGAGTGAGGAAGCACCCGGCTTGCTGTGTTCCAATCAGCTTTTGGCCAGTTGTTTCAGTTTCTGGTTCTCCGGAGAGAGACTGAGAGCTGGACTTTGCTTTTCCTTCTCTGGAATTCCGGATTTTTCTCCCTTTGCTACTGGACTGCTTTTCAGCCTCAGAGCACATCGGGAGGACTTTTCGTCGGGCACAGAGGGCCTGGCCCTGGGCCAAGCCCCGGCTCCGAGGAGACCAAAGGAAGGACTCTAACGCTTTCCCAGGTTTTTTCCTCCACAGCAAAAGATTTTACCATTTAACCTCATTTTCCTTTCCCGTGTGTTTGTTAAATAAATAGTTTTATCTTCTTCACTTTCCTTCGAGGAAAATTTATTTTTTTTCCCGAACCTGGTGGGGGAGGGGTGGTTGTGCCTTCTCTCAGAGTATATATTTCTAAATTTGGCCAAACCGGTACAATAACCTTTAACAGAGAAAAACAGTTAATAACAGTTGCTTGTAGATTTGCAGTGTTGAAGCAGAGGTATGGAACTGCATAGATAATGGAACTGGGAAGCTGTCATTAGTTTCAGAACAGAAAAAAAAGTAGTGGATATTTAAATGTTTCATCTTGGCTTGTTATGAGCTGGCATTTCTCTGTACTTACTAATAACTGAATGTGCTGTGGCTTGAAAAAGTTTGGATGCAGACACCTTGGAGGTGATCCAGCTGGAAACTCTGGAAGGTGTCCTGGTTTTGGTTGGGAGAGGGTTAATTTTTTTCCTAGGAGCCGGTTTGGATTTAGTGTGAAAAAACACAGTGAAGTTTAGTGTTTTGAGCAGTGCTTACCCTAAATCCAGGACCTTTCAGTGTCTCCTGCTCTGAAAGCGAGGAGATGCACACAAAACTGGGAGGAAGCACTGTCAGGACACTGACCTGGACTGGCCAAAGGGATATTCCACACCAGAGGACATCATTCCCAGGATAAAAGTGGGAGAGCTGACTGGGAGTGGCTGCTCAGGAACAGCCTGGGAATCGGTCAGTGGGTGGTGAAAATGGTATTGGGCATCACTTGTGTCTCCTGGCTTCTGTCACTCTCCTTTTCATTGCTATGATTATTATTATCAGTAGTATCAGTGGTTGTTTTTTACTACTACTAATACTACTGCTATTACTATTATCATTATTATCATTATTATTATTATTACTATTGTCATTATTATTATTATTATTAAACTGTCCTTATCTCAACCCACAAGGTTTACTTGTTCTTGCTAATCCTCCTGCCCACTGGTGGGGTGAGAGGGAGAGAGAAAGCAGCCATGTGGTATTTATTTGTCAGCTGGGGTTAAACCATGACACGAGGGGAAGGGAGATTGGTACAAAGGGCACCTGGGAATGGACTGATAGGTCAAATAGTTTGGAAGAGGTGACACATGATCTTCTTTTAAGCCTCTGGTTTAGACCAAGATTAAGCTGGTGTGTCCTGAAAGTCTCTGTCTATGTGGAATTATCTGAAAATTTAATTTCAGTTCTGTAATTAATCACAGTTTCAGTAGTGCTGTAGACACAGCTGATGCAGTGGAGGAAGGGGTGTGTAAGGAGAGAAAAAGAGGTGAATTTACAAGAACGATGGGGAGAGATTTATATAAGGGCTGGAGGGCCAGGAGCCAGGGAATGGCTTCCCAGTGCCAGAGGGCAGGGCTGGATGGGAGACTGGGCAGGAATTGTTCCCTGGCAGGGTGGGCAGGCCCTGGCACAGGGTGCCCAGAGCAGCTGGGGCTGCCCCTGGATCCCTGGCAGTGCCCAAGGCCAGGCTGGACATTGGGGCTGGGAGCAGCCTGGCACAGTGGGAGGTGTCCCTGCCCATGGCAGGGGTGGGAATGGATGGGATTTAAGGTTCCCTCCAACCCCAGTCATTCTGGGATTCTTTGATTCTGGGAATACCAGCACAAACATTTAGTGATGTTTGCATAATAACCGGTGGGTCCAGCAGGCACGTGTGACATGGACTGGTCATTTCTGGAGTTCTCATGAAAAGACTGGGACATCAGCTGGAAAAATCTGATTTTTCCAAAGGCAAGCTCCTCGCCTGGGGTTATGTGGTGGCGTCTGCAGGTGTGAGATGATATCACCAGACCCCTACTCTTGGAAACAACAGAAGAACCTATCTGTGAGTCATGTTCTTCCCTAGATTTTCCGGCTTTGCCCCTCAAAAGTAGAATTTAGCTGAAGCCTAAACAGACCTGGGAATAAGTCAGTGGCTGCTCCTAATGCCAAGGCTTTGTCTGCACAGGTTCATGGGGAACAAGGAATTTGTGCCATCAGCTGTTCTTGAGACATTGGTCCTCCCTGCCAGCAGCTAAACATCTTTCTATAGATCTTCCATATATCCAAGAGATCTATGGATCTCCTGTAGATCCACTCAACACAGAAGGGAGAAGGAGTTCAAAAACTGTTTAAATTTCCTTTGAATCATCTTCTTTTAATGAGAGTGTTCTAAAATGTGTAACTGTGGAATGCTTCATGCAATGGCATCTCTCACTCCATTAGAGAGCACTTCCTTCTGTGTCCCTGTGTGACACACTCTTGTTTTTTCAACTAATTAATCACCTATTTTGTTAAGCAAATATATATTTTTTTACATTGGAACTCCCTGAATTTCAAGTTTCAGGCTCAATGAAGCTCTGAGCAACCTGATCTAATGGAAAGTTCCCTGCCCATGGCAGGGGGCTGGAACTAAATGATCTTTAAGGTCTCTTCGAACCCAAACAATTCTCTGATTCTTTGGTTTGGTATTGAATCATCTGTTGGAAGAGTCTCCAGCTTCTTGGGGTTTGAAATAAATGTAGTTACTCATTTTAATTTTGGATTAAATTTAGATGCAAGTCACGTGAAATCATGCAGTAATCTAAAAATATCTCGTGCAGAGGTCTGTATATGATTCCCAAAGAGATATAAACAGCATAAACAGATATATGATAATTCTAGTGGAGTTTTTAGTGTAGGTTCTCTATATTTATGAAGAGAATATTCACTTTTGATATCTATGTTTCGGGTAGTTCTTCTCTGTCCTACACATGTCCAGTGAAATATGAAAAGGAGTTTGAGCATATCCTCACATCAGGACCATTTCACTTCAAGCTCATTCCATAAAGCCACAATTCTGCCTGGAAACCTTTGGAGTAACATGAGCAGATATTTCCCACATGATTCATGTGGCTGCATCCAATGTATTCCCCCAAACTGCTGGAGTTTTAAAATACCTACTCCTCCCAAACACTGAAGGTTGTCTCTGCTGGCAAGATCCAGAGTATGGAAAAAAGGCTAAAAGCCACAAATTCCTTCTTTCCCACAGGAATTTGCCCTGTCCCTTTAGTAACACATCCCTTTCTTTTCGAGAGGATGCACCAAATCAAACTTCCAGTGGAATTTTCTGTGTGACCACGTTTCCCATGGATAAGATATTCCCCTAGGCTGCAGAAAGCTAAAGAAATCTTAGGAGGCAATTGTGAAATTCATTTCACCTCATTTTTTTTCCTTTCTTAGATGATTCCTGTTGCTTCCAGAGATCATTTTTATCCCATTGCAAACAGGATTGGAGGCAGGAAGTATTTATTTCCTCTTCACTGGCTGGCTGCAAAGGGAGCAGTCCAGCCCAACTCACCCTGCCTGCCTGAGTTTTTGACTGCTGGCAGGACTTAAATGGCTGATTTTTATGAAGATATCTGGAATTCATGGCAATTTTGGACCACTCCACTATATTGAAACACTGTTCCTTGTAGCTTTTCCCTTTCTCCTTTGAATCATGACTCTCTTCTCGAGTTGCTGAGTACATCTCCAATTTTCCTGCAGGAACTCCCACCCAGAGGATTTACATTCTATAGCCCTGTCTAGTATTTTATTGTGTGATCTCACAACTCAGAGTGAAGCCTGCAGAAGTGAGAAGTTGCAGTTTGTTTATTTTTGGGCTAATTTTTTTTTTCTTTCTTTATAACAATTAACTAAAACACAGGAAAAATTATATCTGATGCCTAACCAGGTGTATATTCTTCCCACTTCTTTATGTTCTATCAGTGACATTCCTGATATTGTGCACTTGACCAACAGGTAGATCATTTTTATGTTTGTTTGGGGGTTTTTATTTTAATTTTTTGCCACAAAAGACATCACATTTAGCTCCCAGCAAAAGAACTGTGATCTATAAGGCATCATTTTTCTCCTTCCACCTATCAATGCTGCATCTAATAGCACTCATTCTTCAAATGATTTCTTGCCAATGACTGCCACTTTCACTTTTAAATCCTATGTCTAATGTCAGAATTATTCAGCCGTTTATGTAAAGTTGTGTATTATGTTAGACATCCAGGTAAAACGCATCACACTGAGGTCTTTTTCCTCCTTTATTGATGAAGCTTGAATTCAAAAAGCTCCTGAGAAGTTAAACTGCAAAGACAACTCTGAAAGTGTCCTTTCTGCAGTGAAAGTTAGAGTGTCGTGGATTTTATGTCTATTTTTCATCAGCATTTATGGTGCAATAAAGACACGTCCCAGACTCTGTAAGGATTGGGGAATACCACATTTGAGCAGGGGGAGTGCCAAAAGAGAGAAGCCTGCCAAAATACAGATTACAAAGGAACAAGGTTTTAGGCTCAAAGGTTGTTCAGACTGGCATTGTGTGAGCGAAGGAAGCAGCTCTGCTGCCCAGCTGCTCCAAGGATGCCAACAGTTGTTTGAATCCTGCCAGGGGGCCGGGTGCCAGTGACAAAAATGAGCAGAGTGGAACATCTGCTTTTTGTGATTGCTGCCCAAAAACGAGAGAGGAACATTCTGCTGCTTCAAAGCACTCGGCTGGAAAGCCCTGAAAGGGTTTCGGAGTGCCGCACACGCTTTTGTGCTCTGCTGCTTTCCCCAGCCCACGAGCTCCAAGTGCCTCAAGACAAAGGCATTGTAGGATTGGCATTTAGGCTCAGTCCTAACTGCTCGTGGGGTCCTAAGCCCGGGGTGACTCAGTCAGAGCTCTGGAGCCTTCCTTGGGAAAGGCCTCCCCTCACCTCCTCCTCCTCCTCCAAATGTCTCAGCGAGGCAGCCAAACACCCTTCAGTCTCCTTTAGGATCTGCTCCTGGCAGACACAACCAGGCTGTTGGAACCCACAAGCAGCTTGGTAAAACATCTGTCCTGAATTCCTGAAGTGCTGAACACCTTAAAGAAACATTTGGCTCAGAGCAACGTCACACAGCTTTGGAAGCATTTAAAGCAGAGGCTCGGAGGTGGCAAAGAGTCATCAGGCACAAAGAAAGGCTTTGGATCCTTGTTCTCAGGAGTGGGATGCTCTGCTTCTCCTGGGCCTGATTCACATAGTCCAGGGCAGAATATGCGAGATCTAGAGCATGTTTGGGAATTTTGTTCTCTAATTTTTCCCATCCTTTATTATTGTAGCGGATTATTCTTGGGTTTTGTTACTCTTTGTTTTTGTAGCCAATTATTCCTGTTTTAGGGCAATAGTCTGTGTTGCTATTGGAGTTGAACCTGGTTTTTCAGACCTTTTCTTCACCTTCTTGAGATCATTTTGGATGCTAAACTTACCCTCTAAAATACTAAAAATGTTATTTTATCCAAGACAGAATTGGGCACTCCACAGACCCATCTGGACACATCCTTCTGTGCTGTCAATGCACCTCTGGTAACTCTTCCTCAGCACATTTTACAATTAATTTTGTGGCCATGAGAAGGTAATTTCTCCTAGATCAGCTTTCCCTGCTTCCTGATTAGAACACTGTAGCAGATGGTGCAATGTCTTAATAAAATCAAAATATATGACCCTGCTCAGCTTCTTTCTTAGCCTGTGTTGATCTACTGTGGAATGAAATGAGGCAGGTTTGATGCAATGGGCTGTTGATAAAGCCATTTTGGCTTATATTTCCTCTTGCCTAAAGCAGTTTTTATTTTTTAAAGAGCTTAATTTAAGGTGAGTAGTCCATAATTCACCAGTGTTTCTTCCTTTTTCTGCCAAACATCCTTCATGTTTAAGACAGGCACCACATGTGCTCTTTCCAGCCTGCTGGAATTTCCCTCATTCTCCATGAATTCTGAGGTAGATTTGATGGTGTCTCAGACTGTCCTTAGGCTATTCTTCAGGTTTAATTGATTTGAGAACATCAAGCTTTATGTTATGTCTTATCCAGTTCTAGGGAAGGATCTTCCCTCTTGGGCTGAGTAGTCCCTTGCTCACCACAGGCCTTTCCTGTGCAAAAACCCCCCAAAAATACTCTTTATCCCACTAAATATCATCTGTAGCTTTCCTTCCTGTTGAAAGTGTGACAAAACTCTCCCAACACTTCCTCTTACTACTGATTTACTCCCAGATTAATTTCTTTCTATTACTGCTGCCTCTTCCAGGCTGAACTTCTCTTTGTGTTTCTTGCTTTCCAGTGTTAACCCCTATTTCCCTCAGAAATTATCTTTAATGTCATGGCACAGTCTGTGTGTGCTTTGTTCTTGTGAGGCCGGTGTGAAATTCTCCACTTAGCTCAGTTAACCTCTTGTTTTTTTATACTTGATCCGGATTCCTCTATGTGTGTGTGTGTGTGTGTGCCCTTTCTCTGGGGGACAGCTTTCCCTAACTGCTGCAGCTTTCTACAGAGTTCCCCTAAATCCCGATGACTGACAGCTCCTGGAATTTGTGTGATTCTTCTAATTGCCCACAAGAGATTAGATGTCCTGATCCTTTTAGATCAGTAATCTTTTTTCATCCCCAGTGTATTAGCACCTTGTTCCTCTTCTCTCCTATCACTACCTGGCACCGTATCAAGTCCTTCCCTGTGCAAAATATGACTGGAAAAGCACTGGACAAACCTTCTGTGCACAGGAATTGCACCAGGAACTTGTTATCCCAATCATCTCATATGTTGTCTGTGCTGATACAAAAATACAGGAAATAAAGGGGAATGCTCAGATTTGTTCAATGGATTGATTCACTCACTGACTTCATCCCTTTTAGAACCTCATGAAGCTTGGCTCTGATTTTAGGCCCTTGCCAAAGTCAGTGGTGTTTGCACACACCTGGAAACTCAGAATCATTGGAGTTAGAAAAGATGCTCAAGATCATCCAGCACAACCATTCCCCCACCACTGCCAAGGCCACCACTAACCCATGTTCCCAAGTGCCACTTCAAAGTGTCCCAAAGATGAAGATGCCCAACTTCATTCCTCCCCTTTCTCTATGCTGACATTGCTTCTGTGGCAAAAGCTTTGCAATCATCTAAAGATGATAATACTGATAATGGGAGCCTGCAAGAAAGATGGAGAGTTACTTCTTACCAGGGCCTAGAGTGACAGGACAAAGGGAAATGGCTTCAAACTGAGTAGGTTCAGATTAGATATTAGGAAGGAATTGTTCCCTAGGAGAGTGGGCAGGCCCTGGCACAGGGTGCCCAGAGCAGCTGGGGCTGCCCCTGGATCCCTGGCAGTGCCCAAGGCCAGGCTGGACATTGGGGCTGGGAGCAGCCTGGCACAGTGGAAGGTGTCCCTGCCATGGCAGGGGTGGCACTGGATGATTTTCCAGGTCCCTTCTAACCCAAACCATTCCATGATTCCATGATCTACTGCTTGGTCTTTGAGATGTCCTGTGTTGCAGTGTGTGAGACTGCACCGGTCAAGAGCAGTGGGCCAGCTGCCCTGGGGACAAAACAGGGCTGCCAGTGGGACCATCCATAAGTCTTGAACCACCCCCTTTGCACAAGGAGCCTTCCCACATCTTAATATATTAATGTCTGCTGTTCCTGTGTTTTGGATTGGCCCATTGGCCTCTGCCCCTTTATACTTTATTTGGTCCCCATCTAGAAAGTTCCCCGCTCCTGGTTCTCCCATTGGTTTCTGCTCTCCTGACCGCCCCTCTCTTTTCCCCATTGGTTCTTGTACCTTCATCCTGCCCTTATCCCACCTCCTGGCCCTCAGTCCATTGGCTCTGGTTTCTCCCAGCCCCATATAGAAGTTGTACCCTTGTCCTCCATTTTGCCTTTTGTTGCTGGCTCCTCAGTGTGTGAAATAAATTCTGCTTGCTGGAACCCCATACAGGAGCTCCTTCTCGCCTCTTTTCCACTGATCACTGCACTGTGGATGTGTGAGTGAGTGGCTGCACCTTTGCTTGGCCCCAAAGCAGCTCCGTCCCGTTGGGGACGCTTTTGGAAGGCCGTGGCACTTCACCACCTTGCCATGCTGGCAGCAGTCCTGTGTTAAAATGTTCATGCTCTTGCTTATGGACATTGTGATGCTCTTAAATCTAACTTAAATACAACATGTAATATTTAAAACTCCAGCCTGTATTTGTATTTCGTAGCTCTTGAGAGCTGCTGGGCCAGTGCCTTACCAAGCAGTTATCCTAAATGCGTTCTGGTGCTTTGTTTTAAGGAAGACACTGAATCCTGGGGTGAATTAAACCTGGGACACTTTGTTGTAGAGAATTGCTAACTTGGGCTCTCAAAGTTGTACAGCAGTGCTACTGTGAGGGTATTCCTGCGTCTGGAGAAGTCCTGGCTCTTGGTAGGAAAAATTCTCCAGGCAACAGCACCACACTGAAGTTTTGGGTATGAATGAAGTCTTTGCACTGCATTTGTTCCATGCTCTGTATGCCCAGAACGGAGCTGAAGGCCTTAAGTGCATGTAAAATAGTGGGATTTTAATAAATAATAAGTGTTGCTACTCATTTAATGTTTTCTATGAATCTCTGTTCAGACACGTTGGGAGAAATTCACACCCTTACTAAAGGAAAGACAGAAATTCTTCCCTGGAATGTGAACAGGTTTCCAAAGGTGCTGTATTCACTTGCACTCGGCTGTTTGCACATCGTTCTCTCCTCTCTCCATCCCACCACTGCAATTCCAGTGGGAATTGGTCAACTTTGAGTTTGTGCCTTTCTCCAAGGAGGCACCTGGACGTGGCTGTGCTGTGCTGGGCTCTTGAGCTGGGTTTTCCTCCAGCTTTTGCACAGGGGTGGTTATGTAATGCTGCAGCAGCATGGAGAGACAGGAACTGCTCGATGAGGAAAGTGACAGTGGGATGGAGCACTGAATTCCATGAGAAAGGTGAACAGCCTCAGTTTGTGACAGCTAAAAGAAGGAAGTTCTTTAATGGGAATTATTCAGATTAGAGGATAAATGTACCAGGCAAAATGTCCATCTGTGTGTGTGTGTAATGAGCTGCTGCAGCCCAAGGATTTAATCCAGTGACCTGATGAAAACATGGATAATTGTGTACTTAGCATGAGATCCTTGTTTGGTGCAAATAGGTGACTATTTACAAGAGTTGGCCATGGAATTCTTCTTGCATCTCTTTCCATCAGATCTTCTTTTCCTGGCCCTGTCACTACTGTAGAGCTGTGCTGCATCTACTGGAACAGTGCTAAGCTCCAAATGTTCCTCTTTCTGTGGGAGTTGCTAGAGGCAGGAGAAAAGCTTTTCCTTTAGATGCTACTGAAGAGTTCAGAATGCTGGAAATTAGGAGAGAACCATTATTTGATTTTGCACTGAGTGTGTGTCCACTGAACACTCCGAGACTTTGATGGATCTGAGGGAGGCTAAGCAGAGCCTTGCAGCATTGCCCTCCAGGTCCCTGTCCTGATGCCACAGGTTTGTTCCCTAAAATAAACTCTCCTTGTGTTTTTTTTTTTTTTTTAGTAAGGACTCTGTTCTTTCATCTTGGCCCCTTGCCTGGAGAAGGGGCACAGGTTAATAAGGGTTAATTGCTTTTTTGTTTAGAAAATGGCATTCTCTGCCTGCCTGTGGTTCGTGGTCTGAAGGGTTTTTCAGCACTTCTTAGTCCCTGAGCCTCATATTTTGAGGACAAAATTTGTCATTCCAGTAGGAGAGAGAATATATATCCAGTGGGGAAACAACAGTCTTCAATACAGCTGAGGATTTGTGCTTAAAAAATGGAATTTACTCCTTTCTAATCTGGGCAAATTAAAATTTTCCTACTCCTCAAAACAGGATAATTCACTCTCTTGTCAATGTACTTTAAAAACCTGAGCTTTGTCATTAATATATATTGAGGAAAAGGGACGAACACCTTCAGGAGGGATGTGGGAAATCCATCCAAGAGTGGAGGGCAACCATGGCACATTTTCAGAGGCCCAGTGGGGATAAAAGGCTTTGTTCAGCAACCTTGAGAAAATGAAAGAAAAAAAGAGGCTTTTTCCTTTTTTTCCCCCTACAAATATAAGGAGCAGGAGAAGGAGCAGAGGTGAAAGAAGGTGAGGCAAAGACCAGCCACTTGAGGGGGAGTAAATGATGAGTATTTAGTTCATTTCAGCACCTGAAACAGCTCTGATGGCTTTGGGTATAGTCCAGAGATGTTTGTAGTCACGAAGCTGAGAGAGAAACTGGAGAAAACAATCTGTGCAAAAGCAGAGTGGAGCAAGGGTTTATTTGTTTCAGAATTCCTTGTAATCCTATTGCTCTGCTTTTAATGGCAAAATGTTTAATTCAAGTCACTGCTGCAGCATTGTAAGTCAATCAAAAATGTAACTGTCTTAGGAAAAAAAAAAAAAACCCACCCTGATTATATGATAGTTAATGCAGTTAATTCACATTTTCAATTATTATCCCACAAGGATATGCCTGTGAGGAAAATATCACTGTGCTAAAGTTCTTCCACAAAGATTGATAGAGATGACAAAATGTAATTAAGGGTTTCAATTTATTCCCACTGAAATGAGTTGGGAAACTCTCAGTCACTTCAAAAGCAGCCGCCACCTTTTATGTTTGGCTGGGATCAAAAATATCCACTTGGAAATATCACAAGCAAACAAGGAGGACTCAGAAGTAACTAAAGCAAAATTCCTGAAGAGTTCTGTATATCCAGACAGCTCTGTGGGCTCTGGCAGTGCAGAGCTGCTCACACAACAAATATTTGCCAAGTGAACGATTAAACTCTTTTATTGACCTTTGTTTTGTTGCAAATGTCTTAAAAGTTTCTCAAATTATTCTTATTCCAGTGCATGTGCACATGGAAAGGATAGAATTAAAATGTTTAGTAAAGGCAGGAATTTTATGAAGGTAACGCCTCATAAAGGAAAATTCCAAACCCATTCCTGGCCTGGGATGCTGTGCACCTACTTTCTGCATGAGAAGGCTTTAGGAATGAAACATAAACCTAAAAATGTGACACAAATCTGAACAAGATTGCCAAGAAATCATCCAGTGATGGGCTGCTCACACAGAAAGTCAAGTTACACCCTGAGAATCAGCCAAGTTAGCAGTAAGAGACAAGGATGCTCCAAGTGGAAGGAATTATGAAATCTAAAAGTTAAAATAATGAACATGAAAGCATTTAAAGTCAAACTACATAAGAAATTCCCCGGTGACTGTACACGGGGAAATGATTTATTGTCCCTTTAAGGAAAATAAGAAGGCACATTTAGGGAACAACAGGCTGATTAACCTTCCTTCACTCCTTGGGAAAATGAATGAATATACTCTCAGAAAAGCCATTTCCAGAAAGATGAAACACAAGAATATGGTCAGGAACAGCCAGCTTGGATTTAGAATTGTAGAATTTAGAATAATGGAAGGGTTTGGTTTGAAAGGGACCTTGAAGCCCATCCAGTGCCACCCCCTGCCATGGGCAGGGACACCTCCCACTGTGCCAGGCTGCTCCAAGCCCCAGTGTCCAGCCTGGCCTTGGGCACTGCCAGGGATGGGGAGTCCATAACCTCTCCAAGCAATACATTTATCCATGGCTGGCAAATCTGACAGCTTTTTACCACAAAATGTCTGGATCTGTGGATGAGGGGAGAATAGCAAGTTTTTAGTAAGACTTTCAACACTATCCCAGAGTTTTGCTGGCCAAAAAAAGGACAAATGGAGGGGATGGAGGGACTGTAAGGAGGGGTGGGAAATGGGCTTGACTTCTGAAAGGTCTGCAGATTCAAGTCTCACAGCTCCTGGTACCCCTTGGGGGCTGATTCCTTTTGGGGCACCAAAGGAATCTCAGCCTCCAGCTGGCTCCAAACTGGAAGGAGCAGTGGATGCACGGGGATTCTTCAGGAAAGCCAGAACAATGGGCTGTTGAGACTCAGGAAGTGGAACAAGGGAAAAACACAAAGTCCTGCACCTGGAAAAGAGCAGCCCATGCATCAGTACAGGCTGGTAACTGGGATAAAATCTGGGAGTTCCACAAACATCCACTTCCACATGGATCAGCTGTGCAACCTCCAGCAACGAAGGCTGAATGTACACTGGGATGCTTTGGGAACAAATGGCTGAGGAATGGGATTATTCCCTCTGCCTGGCACCTGTGAAGGACCTCCAGAGCTCCCTTCTAATCTGTTTTTTCTATGATTCTGTGAAATTGTGTAATAATTCTTATATTCTGTATTTTTTGTTAGGTTTTGTTCCGAGTTCATTTAAGATTCATGGCAGGTGTTAAATTAGAGCAGTAACTACACATACACTGGACAAGAGTCTTTCCACATGCACCAAAACCCTGGAAGTTGGGAGGACAAACAAGATTAGGTCCTTGTACAAGATTAGGTCCTTGACTATTGGCACAGAGGAAATAGTCACAGGCAATATAAAGGTAAAGCATTTTATTTTCCAGTTAATTTTATGAACATTTCAATATGGGTAGAGAAACTTTTTTAAAAAAAATTTTTAGTTCTAACAGTTCAAATTTTGACCTCTGCTGATCATTAATTCATGTTTATCCAGCTGCATCAAGCTACACTGGTCCTCTCCTTTTTGCCTCCCATGTTGGTGTGTGAGATTGAGCAGAAGTCTAATTCTAATTTATTGAGTATGGTTTTGATAATTACAATTAGAACTGGAGAGTTAAGTTTGAAGTTTAGGTTTTTTTTTCATTTTGTGTGTGTGTGTGTGTATGTAGGGTTTGGTTTGGTTTTGTTTTGGGTTTTGTTTGTGGTTTGTGGTTTTTCCTGATGGTGCACTTTCACTAATGATGGTCAATTCAATCCCAGGTCAACTCAGAAAAATGCACTTTTTAGACTGTGACTGTGCTGAAATGTGGAATATGTGCTTTGGGCCCAGCCTCACTCAACTTCAGATTTCACTGAAATGATAAATTTGCCTGAAGCCAGAAATTGTTGTGGAAATTTAAAGTTCTTCCTCTGTGTAATTTGCAAACAGTGAAGTCGGATTTTTCTCCCTCTTCTCCTCGTAAGGAGGGTGCCTGAGGCGTTGTTTTCAAGAACAAAATGAAGATTTCTTGCCATTTCAGTTGCCACTGTTTGCTCCCACCTTTTCCAACTGCACAGCCCAGCTCCTGGGCTGGTTTTTGTCTTGAAACTTATGGGGTGGCCCTGCCTACACATTCGATGGCTTGAACATCACTTTTAATGGGCTTTTTATGGACTGGTTACTGCCTTAAATTGTCAGGAGTCTGTTAGTGCACTACTTATTTCTGGAAAACTTCATTAAGGGGAAGTAGGAATAAATCTGACTTTATTCTGCATTTCTAAAAATAATATTTAAAACATAACAGATGGCTTAATATTTTTATGGCACCATTTCAGCTGTGCTCACCTCGACCGCTCTTGACTGACGTTCCATGCAGGTGCCAACAGCCATTAATTTTAAAATAAACTGCTTTGAAATCTGTTTTCATATTTACTCCCAAATCCATGCTTTGGACCTAAGGCAAGCTGATCTTAATTAAAGATCAAGCAGAAATGCTCAGGCTGCAGCTCCTGGTAAATGTTTGGGTTGATGCACATCCACCTCTGTTGAAAATGTGCTCTTTCATCCTGGGGAAGCTGCAGAACTCCTATGGGAGCACCACGTGCTTGTTTTGTGGCCAAATGTGAGAAACTCCATTTAAAATCATCCCACTGGGAAAGGATTTGGAGAATTTGTAGAGGTTTCTAGAATGTGTTGTTGGATCACCTTCCCTCTCTGCTGGCTGTACATTGACACTGACAAAGCACAAATAGGAACAAAGTTTAGGCTGGATTATACAAATATTTCTGATGCCAGTCTGAAGGAATGAAGTCATCCTGGGATGTGCTAAAGAAGCTGCATGTCAGACCTCTCTCTGCTCCATACCAGCCTATTTAAAATAAATTTACATTTAAGGTCTGATATGAAACCCCTTGAAGTGAACGGAGAGACTTTAATGCTCTTTGACTAAAATGAATTTAGAAGGTCTCGTATTTTCTGTGATTCTATTTCTGTAGCAGCTTGGTAAGTTTTACTAGCCCTGAGCATTTCCTGCAAGGCTTCCTCCACTTTCTTTTGTTATTATTATTTCCCCTCATGTTAATATCATAAATCTTTCCTCTGGTGTAATTCTAAGGCCCTACCTTATTTGCCTGCTTAATTCTCTTTTAATATTTGAGTTGTGCCCAAACCCACCAGTCTGGCTTCTGAAAGCAGCTGGAATTAAAAACAAAACAGCAAACAAACCACGAGTTCTGCTCTCTGCAAACAACATTATTATTATTATTATTATTATTATTATTATTATTATTATTATTATTATTATTATTATTATTTTCTTTGACTTTATGTGATATTTCTGTTGAACTTCTGGAGGTAAATTGGCTTCATATCTGCCATCCTTGTGTCTTGCTCAATGGAAGAGCAGAGCTCTTTCCTGAAGCAAACACTGCTGGAAGGCAGTGTGTCAATAGCAGGCATTTGCTGTTTATACACACAGGGTCCTATTTCTTTTCTGGAGAGCAGTTTATAAAAAATAGTTATGCAGGGAAAACTATTTTCTATAAGTCCAGAAGGCTTTGGTAGTGTTGGGTCAGTGAATTCCCTGCTGTAGCTCAGACCACAAATTTGCCACTTGCAAGGGGTAGAAAATAGTGATCAGCAACATCCAGATGTTTCAGGTCACCTAAATTCCAGGGAGCCATCCCAGAACTGTGGAATGGGCTGTTCCAAATATGGGAGTCTTTATGATCCAATTCTAGGACTTCTATTCCATTCCTTTTTTTTTTTTGTATGTTGTTTTCCCTTCTCTCTTGAGCCCTTCTCCTTCCCACCCCTGCCAAATTTCAACCTTCTTACATTTTGACACAGCTTTCCTTCCTCTGGCTAGAAATGAAGAACTCAGCCAGACCCAGGATTTGGAACTGCAGCAGAAGTTTGGGGTCACCCTTAAACCTTTACGTGCTGTTGCAGGGAAAAGTTTTATGGTGGTGAATGTGTGGAGAACACCTACAGTAAATCAATCCTTACCAACAAAAAATATCACATTGTAAATGTCCAACATTTAATTACAGTCACCATCTCTAGGATATTGCAGGTATGGTTGGAATATTTTCTTGGTCACTACAATGTTCTCTTTGCTTGTTTCTCTTGCAGGTTTTAGTGGTAACTTTGGTGCATTTGGGGGAAGTGGATTAACACTGCTTTGTTTGTAATCACGGAAAGCTTGGGATGCACTTTATGCCTCAATGTAATTATACCTCGCAGATAGAATCCAGCAGCTTCCCAAGGATTGTTCACATCCCTCCGGGACACTCTGCTGAGATAAACATGTATCTAGTTTATTGAACATGATTAACTACCTGAAGTATTGGAATCCTTGTGCAGTGAATCACACCAGCCCTGGATTTTGAGATGACTGCAGAGACACTGGATTTGGTGAAACATGCCCAGCTTGGTAGACACACCATGCTGGGTGGCCCTGATGGGCTGGCATCCAGCTGCCTCCTTCCCCCTCCTCCCCTCTACGAGTGCTGGTGGGTTTGATAACCCCCAGCTCCCATCCAGTGAAGGACTAAATGAGGCATTTTATTTATTTCTCACGTACCAGCTCTGCTCTCCTGCACTTGTAGCAGACAAAGCCAGCAGTGCACTGAGGAGAACACACCAAAGCTGGCACAGATTCCCTTCCAGCCCAGCCTCCTTTCCTCTCTGCACTGACACTGATCTGCAGCCTATTGCAGCTGATGGTAATCCTGAGATCATTAAACAGCCCCTGGTTTTAATTAGTTAAAAAGGAATCCTTCCATTTCCTTGCCCAGCTGTGTTCTCCCTGCCCCTGCTCTTGGTTCCAGCTCTGAGAGTCCAAGGCCACCTCTGAGACCAGGGGGCACTGAGCCACTTCAGGCTGCAGCTGCAGAGTGTCAGGGACAATGTGAGATAAAAATAAGCCTGACTTCTACATAAACTTGGTACTTTTTATAAGCCAGGCAGGAAGAGAGTGCATAGAAGTTTAGTGGGCTCAGTTCTGTGAGGGAGCTCTGAAGCCCACACCTTCTGCACCTGTGGATGGCCACGCTGATTTAATTATTAGACAGGCATGCCATGAAACTTGAGGCACCAAACTGTGGTGTCTCTAGAAGCCTCCTGAGATCTTTGATGGAATAAAATTACTTTTTGGAGTTTCCCTTTGGAGTTGCTCAGCTCTTTTCATTGATACTTTAAGGTGGAGACATCATTGCTCTGCACAACTCCCTGACAGGAGGGGGCAGCCAGGGTGGGTTTGATCTCTTCTCCCAGGGAACAAGGGACAGAACAAGGGGAAACAGCCTCAGGCTGGGCCAGGGCAGGCTCAGGGTGGACAGCAGCAGGAATTTCTCCATGGAAAGGGAGGTCAGGCCTTGGAAAGAGCTGCCCAGGGAGGTTTGGAGTGCCCATCCCTGGAGGTGTCCAAGGAAGGCCTGGAGGTGGCACTCAGTGCTCTGGGCTGGGGACAAGGTGGGGATGGGTCTCAGCCTGGACACAATGACTTTGGAGGTCTTTTCTGACCTTAGTGATTCCGTGATTCCATTCTATGATACTCTAAGAAGCCCAGGGAAGCTGCACTTCTGAAGCAGGCAGTGCCTTTTGGAGATCTTTCTGTGAGAATCTGGCCTCATGGAAATCAATGGGGAATTAACTCTGCGTGTCCAGACAGCTATTGAGCGGTAAGGAGGTTCTTAATTACAATCATTTAACATAAACGCTTCTTTTCAGGAATGGAAAATTGATCTGGCAGGCTGATAGAAACTGCAGACTCTGTGTGTCAGCAGGAGATGGTGGGAGAAAAAGCAGGAAGGTAGGAAAAACCCTTTTCTCATTCTTCAGATAACTACTCTGAGAAATAATTTGACAATTGCTCATTGTTCTAATGAACCCCTGCTCTTGATTATGATAAATACTAAATTACACGATAATTCTCCTCTGCTTTCATTGACAAAGTTGTCTGTATTGACAAGACACAATGAGGTTATTTTTTTAAATGGCAAGCAAAAAGCAGAGGATTTCCTGCAATGCTGCAAAGTGTTCTGAGCTGGAGAGGCTGGTGCAGGGATGGTTGTGATGAAGCACTGCAGAACACAGTTGATTAGAGCATTGAATTAACGATGCTCTCGTGCAGGCTCTCATCGTGCCATTCGTTCCCTCAGCCTCCCGTTTCACCCTTTCAATCTGCACATTAATTGTTTTCTTGTCCAGAAGTGTTTTGGGGTTGTTTTTTTATTTTTTTTTTTCCTGAGAATTCAGCACAAATGCCAGCACTTGGCTTTCACCAGGAAACAAGCCCCAGTGTTCTGCTCCAGAGAGTCACAAAAAATCCTGTGCATGGTGGCTTCCTCAGGTCAGCCTCCAACAGTCTCTACAGATTAGAGGGATGTGGGATAATCCAGACCAGCTGTACAAACCTATGATCTTCAGTGTTTATTTGCCTCTGAAATGCCATCACTGCTGCTGCAGCAGCAGCAATCAGGCCAGGGACTTCTCTTCCTGAAGGCACAGTTGAATCTGAAGACCCAACACAGGTCAAAAGCTATGAAGTGAAATTAAGTCAAGACTGAGGCTGTTCCTGTGGGCCTGTGATGGGTTGTGGAACCATATCCAAGGGTTTGTTGAAGCATCTCTCTCCCCACCCAAACTGTCTGTAACCTCCTTTAGCCGTGGGGCACTGAGGATCAGGCCTCAAAGCCAACTGGCAAAGTTCATATTTACATTTGTGCCAGCATCCCAAACCCATAAAATCCCAGAATTATTTGGGTTGGAAGGGATCTTAAGATCATCCAGAGTGAGACAGGGACACCTTCCACTATTCCAGCCTGCTCCAAGCCCTGTCCAGCCTGGCCCTGGACACTTCCAGGGATCCAGAGGCAGCCACAGCATCTCTGGACAACCTGTTCCTTAGTTTTAGGATGAGTCAGGGGCTTCCTGTGGCTGAGAGGTTTTCCTGAGGGCTTGGATGTCCCCAGAGATGTCAGAGTCTGAAGCTGAGCTCCCTCAGCGTGGACATGGCCAGAAAGGATAGGTAGGTCGCTGGCAGTCAGGATTAATAAGAGGCTCCCTGGCTTAAATATTTGAGCCTTCACTGTCTGCACTCACACACAGAGTTATTAGTGCAGATGCTTTTAAAAAACTCCTTAAATCTCTGTGGAATCCTAATTTACTCCTGTGAATTGCAAGCTATGTGTGCAAATGTGAAGGGTTTTCTGACTGCAAGGCAGGCTCTGCCCTTGGATACACTCTGGTATTTTCCTACCAGAGCAAGTCAAGAAAGTAAATACTTCTTGGAAGTAAATAATTTCCAGCTGAAGATTGGTGGGTATTGTGGATATAGACTTCCAGCTACCATTAATGTCTAACCTGAGGTTGTAACTGGCAAATAGCAGCAGAATGGGCCTTTGCCTTGTGGCTATTTTTTAATTCAAAGCTCTCTTGAGTAATACTCCAGAAAAAAAACTTCTCTGAGCAGCCCTTGGCACTTATGTTAAAGCTTCTTGTGCAACCTCTGGCATAAACTGGGGCTTCTGCAGTCAGGGCTGTGGAGAGCCCTTGCACTCATGAAGATTTTTAAGGGGCGTTCAAGGCCAGGCTGGGTGGGGCTCCAGTGGAAGGTTCCCTACCCATGGCAGGGGTTGGAACAGGATGATATTTAAGGTCCTTTCCAATCCAAACCATTCTGTGATTCTATAATTCTATGATTTTACTGGGCACTGTGTGACTCTGAGGGTAGAAGTTGCCTGTTTTTTGAAGAACTTGAAAATCTCCCCCCTTTGTTTTTTGTCCTGTGTCTGAGGACAGGATGTTCTGCTGGCCATATGTAGGAGCTCGTGAATAGACTGCAAAAATGCACTTGAAGGAGCTTTTCAAATGGCAGCAAGGTGTGTTTCCTCAGCTGCCAAATTCCTATGGCCCTGGGTGATGTTCTGTGAGGCAGATCATGGGTGAGGAGTTAATTGAGGAGGAGGTGATGAGTTAAATGAGGAGCTGAAGGTGCTCTGAGCCTCCTTATGGACAGGATCCACACCTGCCATACTAAGGACAGGAAAATTCCAGTCTCTCCACCAGAATTTTGATCACAGAGCTTTTCCTCCTCCAGAACCTGCATGGACAGGACTGATGCCATTGATGTCCTGCTGAGTGTGGGGCTGGGATGGGCTGGTGTGGGATGTCCTTTTGGCAGAGACTCCACGACACAGTCATGAGGCTCTGTCAGAAGGCTCCAGCTTCCACCAGCCAGTGTCCTTGGGCATCATTAAAAATTGCAGTGCTGTGTGGAAAAACTGGATTCAATAACCTCCAATTGTTCAATACTTCTATTCCAGCTATTAATAAAACATAAAAATTGTATTTTCAACATCAGCAGCATTCTAGCAAAGCATCTGGAGAAAACCTCCAAAAGCCAAGCAAGTAAAAGCCAAAAAAAAAAAAAAATCTTCCAGAAAGTCAGGTGGAAATGAGATTAAAACTTTTCCCTTGGGTTTGCTGTTTGGGAAATTTGGGATTTGTGAAGAAACATCACATTCTTTCTGCACAAGCAATATATAAATATTAATACTTAATATATTGGAATATTGTTTTCTAGTATCGAACTGCCTCCACCAGTAAAAATTGTACATCCACACAAATGTAACACATTAACCTGAACCTTACATATTTTTAAAAACTGCCCCTGCTTAATTGTCCCAATTAAAAAGTAACATCCTGGAGCAAGCAGGTGATGGAAGCACTGAACAGAGGTGCAAAGCTTTTAACAGCAATAAAAATCAAAGAAATTATAAAATAGAAATGTGATCTTTACAATGTGTCAAGCACTGCTGCTGCAGACATCATTTCATTTATTTGGGAGAGTGTTAATAGGAATTATTTTACTTCTTACTTTTATAGAAGGATATAAACAAATCCTGAATAGAACTGTTTGTATATGTAAAAACATAATGAGAAGATCATGACAAACACAGTAATCCTACACCAACGGTGTCCAGAGCTCCTGAGAGGTGAAAGAAAGAACATAAAGCTTATACCTCAACCTATGGTGAAATATTTGAATATATCCCTTGTGATGGGTATTTTATGAAAATACAAATGAAATTCTGTTTCTCTTACACAGTTTGAATGAGAGATCTTACTTCCAAAGTACCATGCTTCAACAAAATGACTACAAAACAAGGCTCCAAACACATGCTTGTGAAAAACAAGTCTTTTCTGCAGTGAAATTATCTATCTTGGGAAGCTCAAACTGAACGTGGTGCAAATGCACTGGCAGAAATTCCACGAGGAATTGTGTCTTTTACGGAGCTGATCGAGGCTGTGGTTGTGGGGCTTTCGGTCGGTGTTGCTATAATTAATTCTTTCCTTACTTGCTTATGAGGCAAAATCGTTTGGTAATGATCTGATGGCATTGCTGTGACGCTGCAGGAGCACTGCCTTACGTAAGGAAATCAATAGCTTCAAGTATTGCAAATGGTTTGGTAGCTGCCCTGAAGAGTTGGCTTCTGTTACTCCTCCTTTTCCCACAGGAAAGTAATGAGTTCCTGAGCTTGTACTTACAGTTCAGGCCTTTATTCCCATATTCCCTGGGAGACAGGCCTGGAAATGGGAGGCCCAGCATTAAAAAATCCAGGTCTCCGTTTCCACAAAGGCTTAACTCATTAGTTCACTCAACAAGTGGAGTTAGGGCAAAATGTGGATTTACATGAGAAAGAATTTGTTATTCTCAGCAAGGAATTTGCCTGGAGTCCCTGCACAGAATCACAGGATGCTTTGGGTTAAAAGGCACCTTAAGGATCATCCCATGCCAACCCCCTGCCATGGACACCTTCCACTAGAGCCTTACCCAGGAATGCCCACCCTGGGCATCCCGGGAATCAGTAAAAAACCCAATTAACTCCCATACTTGACTAGGACTCACCTATGTGGTTGTCTCTTCCACAGTTATTTCAAACAGAGAATTTAAAAGCAAGAAGGAAGCCAGGCAAAGCAGGAAACCAGTCCTGGTGTGACTTGATAGATTTCTGATAGTTAAAGGATGGCCCAGAGAGGCTGGGGATTTGGATTCCAAACCAGTAATTCTCTGTGTACCTGCAGTTTACTGCCTATCAGCACCGAGGCAAGATGGAATAAATTTTGTTTGCTTCATGAAAAACGAACATCCTGACACAGTGAACAGCCCAAAAGTGGCTAAACCAGCTCTGTCTTCCCCAGTGAATAGTATTAATTATGCTGCTTGCTTTCCTAAACTATTTTTTTTCCCAGTCTGAAGTGATAAGTGCATATGTAACTGCTAGAACGAGATCGGTATAGGCACTCTGAGCCAGTGATTCACAACCCATCAGAGCAGGAAATGTATGCTGGCTGCATTATCACTAACCCGAACACTTTTTCTCCCTTCCCTTTTTGTATTTATTTAAACTGGTCACCAACTGTCTGAGGAGAAGAGGGCTCGATCAGGAGGTGTTTTTGCAGTGAGCTGATCACGCCTGACCGGCACAAACTCCACCTGTGCGACTGTGCCCCTCAGCAGTGGGATGGCTCCCTGAGCTACGAGTGCAATTCCATCCAAGTGCTATTTCTCCACGAGTTTTCTGCTGGCAAACGAGCCGAGGCTACGCATTTCTCACAATTTCTGCAGGGCTCCTCTCACGGGAGCTGTGCGTGTGAACGGTCCTGCTGGGGGATGCAGTTACCTGTAACAACTTACAGAGAACCGCTGCAAAACAGTCCTAAAAAACATCCTCGAGCGAGCTCGTGGGAAAGATGTAATTTTTTTAATGTCTTTGCTCCCAGCTCCCGCATTCCTTTGGCTCAGGAAAGTTTAGTAGCCCTGGGTGAGTCTTCCTCTAGCTCCTGGCACCCGGCGGGGAGCGGCTCGGGGGGGAATTTAACAGCGGGGACACCGGTGGGGACTCCCCCCGGTCCTCCCAGCGCAGAATCCCCAATTCAAAGCCCCCGAGCCGCGCTCTCCTCGCGCTCTCCCCGCGCATCCCGCGCTCCCCCTCCGCCCCGCCGCTGTCCGCGGTGCTGAAGCGGGGCCGGACCGGTCCGGCAGCCGAAGGCAGAGCCCCTCGGGGCTGTCGGAGAGGTCGAGGAGCGGGGGGAAAAGGGATGCACCCTAAGCATCCCAAGCAGCCATGAGGAGCAAACCCCGAGGCAGCTTCCCGGAGAAGATGCTCCGGCCACGGCCACTCGGGAGTCCCTGGCTCCCCGAAACTGCGGCCCCTTCCCCACCGCGGTCCCCCGGCCCTTCGCTGCCCGCTTTTACCACGAGAGGAAAGTTTTGTCCGTGGTATCTTTCTCCCCACCTCTGGCACCGGACCTGGCCTGGAAGGGACGGCGAGGACCGGGGGGAATAGAAGAGGGGGGGAGTGATCTCCTACTTATTTATTTATTTATTTAGCTCTTTCCTCCCTCAGGTCGCCATGGTGATACCGAGCTCACTCTCCCTCCGAACAAGAGGAGACGGGCACCCCTCCGTGAACACCCCCGTCCCCTCGCCACCCGTGTCCCTCGGGGGAAGCTGTCCCCTCCCTGACCGCGCCGCCCCCTCATCCCGGCTCCGGCTCCTCTCCGCCCGGCCCCGGCTACCTCCAGAGCTACCCCGGCTCCCCTCAGCCTCTCCCCGGCTGCCCGCAGCGACCCCAGCTCCCCGCAGCGCATCCTCCCCGCGCTGCCCTCCCAGCGGAGAAGTGAGACGGGAGCAGCCAAAACAGCATCGCCCCCCCCGCTCCTTGCCTCCTCCCCGCTTTGAAGTTCTTCCCAGCTCCGGCACCGCCGCTGGAGCGCCGCTGGGGGAGGGGGCGGCCGGGCGGGACGCCGTCCCCGGTGTCCCCCGCCCGCGGTGCCCGGTGCCGAGCCCCGGAGCCGGGGGCGGCCGGAGCAGCCCCGGCCCCGTCGCGGCGGCGGCGCTTTGCCCGAGGGCGTGGGGATGCGGCTCCCACGCGGGAGGTTTCCGCGACGGCGGCTGGAAACGGGGACCTCGGGGCCGCCTGCCCGCCCCACCGTGTCCCCCTCGGCCGCGCTGTCGCCCCTTGCCCAGCGGGAAGCGGCCGCGGCTGCTCGCCCCCGGGTTACATAAGTAACGCGCCCCGAATCTCTCGGCACCACCGCCGTGGCTGCCCGGGGGGGGGGCTGGAGGAAGGGCGTTTTTTGGGGCAGGGGCGAGATGGAGAAACGCGGCGGCAGCGAGCCGCGAGGGCACAGGCACCAAACCCGCGAGCCCCGATCCATCAGCTGCGCAGCGTCCCCTCGGGTACGGCAGCCCCGCTTACCTGGCCGCTGCTGTCACTCCATGCCGGCTCCCCGCGGGACGGGACGGGGCAGGGCGGCTCTGCCCGGCGCTGCGCCGGCTGCGGGGCTCGGGCTCCGTGCGCGCGTCTGAGCGCCGCTCGCTGTCACACGGCCCCGAGGATGCTGTCGGGCGTCTCCATTCCCCACGCCCGCTCGCCCACCTCCCGCCAGCCGCGCACCCCCGGGGGGCAGCGGCACCCGCCGGCCGCGGGGCTCCGCCGGAGCGGGGGGCGAGCGGGCGGCCGCGCCGGTGCGCGGCTGTGTGCGGTGCGTGCGGGCTGTGCGCGGCCGTGCGCGGCCGTGCGCGGGTCCGAGCGAGGCGGGCGGGGGAGGCGCGGCCCCGCGGAGCGGCCGCGGGCGGGCGGGCGCGGGGGCTGCACCGGGGGCTGCGCTGGCCCGGCGGGCGCGGAGCGGAGCGCGGAGCGCAGCGCGGGTGGCGGCAGCGCCCTCTGCGGGCGGCGCGGGGCGGCGGGGGCGGCGCGCTCCTTCCGCGGGGGCGGCCCCGCTCCGCCTGCGCCGCCCCCGCTGGAAGGGAGCGCTGCGCTCCCGCGGGGATGGGGCTGCGGAGCGCGGGGGAGCGCGGAGACCCGGCGCTGTCCCTCCCGCCGGGATGCGGCCGCCGGCTGCGGCTGCCGCGGGAGCGTCCCGCCCACCCCGGCGGCGTCCGCCCCGCGCAGGGATCACGGAATCATGGAGCGGTTTGGGTTGGAAGGGACCTTAAATATCAATTAGTGCCGGCCCCCCGGCCGTGGGCAGGGACACCTTCCACTAGCCCGGGTTGCTCCGAGCTCCATCCAGCCTGGCCTTGGGCACTGCCAGGGATCCAGGGGCAGCCACAGCTTCTGTGGGCACCCTGTGCCGGGGCCTGCCCACCCTCCCAGCAAAGAGAACCACACCCCGGGGGTATCCGGGGAACACCTGGGTTTGTGTCCCGCAGTTCTCTGGTGCATAATCAGGGCTGATCTCGCACCATGAACAAATCTCCACCCCCTTTGGGGCACTTCCCAGCACCTTTCCCTTCCTCCTCGCTCATGGAGTCTTTGGCATTGCTTTTCTACTCTCAGGCTCGGCTGAAATTGGCCAACAGATCCCCTATTCCTGGGTGGAACAGCTGCCAGGCGAACAGGCAGGTGCACACCTTCAGACATCAACAGATACTTTACTTCATCCTCCTTTGCTGAGAAAACCTGGCTGAAAAGTGGAGCCCAGAAGTCCTTTCCAGACATCATCATAATCATCCTTTCCAGACCACTCCACCTGCTGAAAAGGTGAAATTCACCTTTTGTATGTGCACTGTGATAAATTACCCATATTCCAAACTTTTGCCCCTGGTCAGTGGGAAACAGAATGGGATTGTGGATTTTCAGGTAACATAAATAATGACAATTTGCACTTTCAAAAGTCCTATCACTTTCTCTGTAATTTTTTTTCTTAGATTAGGAGCAAGCTCAGCTCCACACCCCACCTGTGCTCTCTGACCATGGATCATCAATGATCTAATTTTTTTCTCCTTCTGAGACAAAAGTAATACTTTAAACCAGCACCACTTTAACTTGTAAAATCTCCTTATTTGCATTTCCTTTCTCACCTCACCCTTTCTTCACACCTTCCTACATTTCCTAAGGTACTTTCTGGGAATTTTTTTTTTTTTTCTTCTCTCTGAAATTTCATCTGAGCCCGTGCAATTGTGTGGTGAATGTATTATTATATCATGTTAGACTAAAAAATGGCTGTGTTCTTGTGCCTTAAGCTTTTCCCATAAAAGGGAACCTCGCTGAAAAGAGCAACATGAGGCCTCTTCTTCCTGGGAGATTTGCACAACTCTTAATTTCTTCCTGCAAACTGCTGTTCTTTAAATCTCTTCCCTTGTGCTAGGACCAAATCTCCTGGAACAGGAGCTGTTCTCCAAGCTGAAGCTGCTTTTCTAGAGCCTGCTCTACTTGTTCCTCATTTTTCGTGCTTTCATTTGCCAACAGAGCGGGAAAACTGGGCACATTCAAAATGGAGAAAGGGTTTATGTGAAAGGAGGATATCTAGGAACTTATCCTTTCTGCCTTCACAGTCCTGACACAACGTGACGTGTTACGGGCCCTTTTAACTCTATTAATTGTTAAATATTTCAGGAGAAGCAGCATATGAGTGGTTAGGTTGAGCTTGGAGCCATAACAGCATCATTTAATTGCACAAACCCTCGTGCTTTCCAAATGGCACTACTTCTCTTGGGGCACAAAAACTGAAATGGCTCTGGAACAGGTGCACAAATAATTCTTTTATACTTTGCCTCCTGTCCCCCTCCGATCTATTTGTCTCAGTTGCAGCTCGCTCAGTGTCAGCTCCGTGAACCTCCCTGCAGAGCCTCTCAGAGTGGATTAACACTCATGCCAAGACACACTGAAAAGATCCCTGCTGCTTCCTTAAGGTCCCAGGCAAATGCCTGACTGGTGGGCTGCTGGGATTTCCTTTCCCTTTCCATTTCAGTCGAAGGCCAAGGCAGAACTTGAACTGGCAGTGCCTGAATCTGCTCGTTCAGGGTGATTCCAGTTAATGGGCTCTGACTCCGTTCCCTCCCAGCTCCCTTTGGGCACACAGTCCCAGAAATGACTTCCCCAGACTTGTGCCGTGCCTGAGGGAACAGTTTATGTCAGGAAGCAAAGTTTGTATCAGCGTGAGGATTTTGGAATTGGTTTTGGATGGTTAAACAATAGGGAAAGCAGAGGAATGGGTTGGTAAGAGGTGGAGGGGATGGGTACATCCTACTTTAAATGCTTAACTTTGGGTTTTACTTTAGGAGCCTGCTCTGCTCAGGCCATTGAGGACAGGATCCCACAGAAGTCAGTGCACCTAAAAGAAACTTCAGTTCTGATGTGCCCTCTGGAGGGTTTTACTCCTGGGGGTTGTGCAGAGGGATTTTATGGAGACAAACTGCCTAAACCAGGATCTGGTACATCCTTAACCCCTCCAGTTTTCATTTTGCCAAAGCAACAGGGCATTTATACAAGGAGAAATCACTTGCACCACATCTCTAGGAGTGATTTTTGGGGATGTTTGGCGCTGGTGTTTCAGTGAACCCACAGCTCCCAGTACAAAATGGGAATGCAGGTGGTATTCCCATGGCCTTATCCTAGATGTTTGTGCAGATTCATGTTAGTGTGATTGAATTCAGGATCACTGAGGTTGGAAAAGAGCTCGAAAATAATCAAATCCAAGCTGTGACTGATCCTCACCTTGTCACCCAGGCCAGAGCCCTGAGTGCCAAATCCAGGTATTCCTTGGACACCTTCAGGGATGGGGACTCCAAACCTCCCTGGGCAAATGCAATCCCACACATAAAAACCAGCATTTGAAGTCTGAGGAAATTGAGCCAGAGGCATTGGTTCTTTCTTCAGGAATTTTGACTTTCCTTTTGTACATCCCTCCTTACCTCTGAAAGGGATAAGTAATTAAAAAGGGCTTAAAAAGTAGGAGTTACTACTACTGCTAGTAAATAGTAGGTGAAAAGTAGTTAAATCCAAAACGTGTCTGCAGAAGAATTTTGGCCTCAGAATAGTGTTTTGTATGTAAACTCTGAGTTTAATTACTTTAAAGAGTCTGAGTTTTTTATCCTGTCTCAAAGGATCACTGTTTATCTGCAAGACAAGAATTCTCCAACGTTCTCAAAATTACAGGAGTTGCCTGGAGATATCAAAATCACTCCTGAGCACATCAAAAATCATCTGTTTTTATGACTAACATGCACATTTGACAGTCCTGGAGCTGGCTGATCCTGACCTGTGACTCTTTAGGTACCACCATAAACCAAAACCTCATGAAAATTGGAAGTTGGACTCGATCTTGGAGGTCCTTTCCATCCTAAAGGGTTCTGTAATTCTGTGATCAGGCCTGGGGGTGTTTTGATATGCAAAGGGAACAAATCATCTGGCAGCATGGGAGAAGCCTTGCCTAGAGCTCCTTTGCTCCTCCTCTTGTTATGACACTTTCCCTGCCTGGCCTAAGAAGTGTAAGTCTAGCTATTGCCTCAGCCCATATGGCAACCCTGAGAGGTTTTTTTTTTGCACAGCAGCACGGAAAGATGTGGTTGGAAATGTCTGCTTAAAGATCAGCTGAAACAGTTTTGGTTCACACAAGCTGATAATATTGTCAAAGGGTCAACATTTGCTAATCCGAGGGGAATTTTAAATCCTCGGGAGGTTTTGTGGCGAGCTGGAGCTGGGGAGATTTTGCAGAGCAAGCCATTAGGAACTGAAGGGAAGATGAGGAGAGACCAGTGGGTGGAAGCTGTCTGGTTTTGTTTTCTGGCAGGAAGAATACCAGAGGGAACTCTCTTTCCCAGCCTACCACCCCCATTTTTTTTTTTTTCCCTTATTTGCACATTGAGGCCTGAATTTTTGGTGTCTGACATTTCCATGGTGCAATCTGGTAAACCTAGCCCAGATGTTTGGAAAAGCTGCCTGATATTTAAGGTTGCTTTCCTCTGCAAAAGCTCCTATTTCACTTGCTAACCTTCCCATTTCTGGATGCCAGGCCAGGGAGTGGCTATAAGTATGGAGTTAGGTGTCACAGCTGCCTAAATTTATTATGGAGAGGTTGGCAGTAACCTTCTCCCCTTTGCCCTTTCTCTCTCTCCTGTATTTTGCAAGGTAAGGTCTGTCTTTCCTGATATTTTTGGATAGAATCTGACACAACAAAGCAACTTTCCAGCCTGCAATTGAGTACTTTGGTAACAGAGGAACAAAACAATACAAATAAGTCAACCTAAAGCTATTGATCTTCATGGAGCATTACAAAAGCTGCTTATGTAAAGCTGTTTTGCAGCCAGAGACTCAATGGCAAGCCTGGAATTTTGCTGCATGCAGGAGGAAAATCTCCCCATCTTTCTGCCAATAATATCCCATTTGCTGTGCAAACCATCTTCCCTGATAATGGAGCTTCGTGTTTTCTCAGAATTCCTCTTCCTTTGCAAACTGCAGGGCAGGTACCAACCATGTGAAGCTTTTCTGTTCCCTCACATTAAATTTAATCAAATGAGGCCTGTTTTTTTAATCCCCTTCTTCTCCTCTTGTGAGTAATCATTTCAACTCTTTAAATCCCAAGTGGCTCCCTTCAGCTCTCTTCTTCGGCTGCGATTTCCTAATCAATTATGAAATTTAATTTTCAACCAGTAAATTTTTGTTATGTGGGCCAGGTTAAACACTGAATTTGTGGTCTTATGTTTCTATGTTATAAAGCAGTCACAGAATCACAGAATCACCGAATACTTGGGGTTGGAGGGGACCTCTGGAGATCCAGTCCAATCCCCAAAGACCCCAGTCTAGTCCATCACTGCCTCTTCGTCACTGCATCTGCTCTTTCCTCTCTGTTTCCTCTTCCTCCTATTTCTATTTCAGCCTCCCATTCCCTGAAAATTCATTCATAAAACTTCTCAGCTCAGTTGTGCTGTTCTGGATTGGGAATACAGGCCTGGAAACAACATGCAGGGTGATGGGATCATGTCTGCACTGGGCTGTACAGTTCCTTCCTTCCAGAAATATCTGTGATTTCTGTTTACCATAAACCCAGTCTGATTATTTGTGGTTTTTTTTCCTTGTTGTTTGAGTGTTGTGGATTTTTTTGTTTGTTTTTTAAAATTCCTGCTACAACTCCTGAATAATTATTCACTTCTCTGATGCTTAGAAATTCCCTTTGACATAGCACTCTGCTTATTTATTTCAATTTTTTTTTCCTGTAGTGATTTTTCCACTAATTTAAAACCATTATTACCTCCTTTTCTCCCTCTCCTTCATCTGAGCTGATATATCTACAGTGAACCACTTCCTCCCCTCTTCACCTCTATTTTCCTAAACTGGACCAATCCTTGCTATTTTCCCCTTGTGCCACGACCTTTCCATATTATCCTGCTGGTCCTCCTCTGCTCCATATCAGTTCAAATTCATCTCCCTGGTGCAGAAGGGACCAGGATTGTGACAGTATCCCTGCAAAGGGCTCATCAGTGTCATGTACAACAGAAACAATATTGCCCTTTCCCCAAGGGAACCATCCCAGCCGATGAGATGTAGGATCACATTTACTTCTTTACAGTTGCATTGCACTCATGGCTCTGTTCTCCCCTGGCTCAGGGAGATAAAGTCAATTCCTTCTCTTCCCTTGTCAGTCTGATCCTGTTCATAACTGAGGGCAGGAATTTCTGTTTCATTCCTGACTCTGCACTTTGTACCATGAAGTTCCATGCCATACCTATTACTCGACTCCAGTTTTCAAGGTCATGCATTGGGATAGTCCCAATCTTCCTGTTACCCCAATTTGGGTAATGGACACATTTCACAGCCACTGTCATACTCTGAAATATAAAATGGTTTGGCCACATGCCCCCTTCTCTTTTAACTGAGTTATTGTTTAAACTGGAGAAAGGAGAAAACTGACTGCAGAGGCAAAAGCCAAAAAAAATGTGAGGAGTCTCCTTGCCCCAGTCCAAAGTAAGGTATTGAAAATCATAGAATCATAGATTGGGTTAAAGATCATCCAGTTCCAGGATGGGACAGGTCCTTCCACTGTCCCAGGCTGCTCCAAGCCCCAATGTCCAGCCTGGCCTTGGGCACTGCCAGGGATCCAGGGGCAGCCCCAGCTGCTCTGGGCACCCTGTGCCAGGGCCTGCCCACCCTGCCAGGGAACAATTCCTGCCCAATCTCCCATCCAGCCCTGCCCTCTGGCACTGGGAAGCCATTCCCTGGCTCCTGGCCCTCCAGCCCTTGGCAATTGTCTCTCTCCAGCTTTCCTGCAGCTCCTTCAGGCCCTGCAAGGCCACCCTGAGCTCACCCCAAAGCTTCTCCTCTCCGGGCTGAACAATCCCAGCTCTGGCAGCCTTTCCTTACAGGAGATGGTGTCTCCTTCCTGCTGCAAAATCAGTGTGATTTGGTGCTCCTGGCTCCAGTTCTGCAGCTGTTCCATGGCAGGAGTGACTGTCTGAGTCCACAAGACATTCCACGGATCTCTCCCCATCTTCAATAATTCACTATTACCAACTCAAACTGGTGCTAGAGTGAAATAGGTTGTACCTTGCAGGAAAAGCTGACTGAAAGGAAGGTTTGTGTTTGACTGTGGGTAAGAAATGATGCTCAACGCCCTCCATTGGGCCTGGAAATCTGGATTCTTGCTCGGGGTTACTCCTGGTAGTGCTGTGAAGGGTAGGGAAGCTGAAAGGGCAAAAGGCTTAGTGAACACCATCAGTTATAAAAGCAAACAGGAGAACTCGCTCCTCCAAAGTGATGATTATAAATGGCTCAATTAAGTAAACAAAGAAGTAGTTAAAAAAACCCCAGCACTGACAGATATTAGATAATAAAATTAATTATAAACAGCAGCCAAAATGCAGCAAGTACGAACTAATCAAAATACTTAATTAGGCTTTGCAGTAGCTACTTTTCTCCCTACCACTCTTTATTACAATTTTATCTGGGGGTTGGTGTCTTTGGTAAGGCTCCAAAGTGTGTAATAACTGGTTTAAAATCCTTATGCTCCTACAAAATAATAATATTTTGAGACATGGTGCACTTCAGGCTGGTTCAGCACAGCAAGGAAGGAGCCCCTTGCCCTAAATGGAGAGATCTGAGGGCCAATGTTGCCCCTGCCCATTGTGTTCCTCTTGTGGTATTCAAAAGGCTTCAGGTACTTATCAAGATGTTAAATCTTGGCCTGACAGCTGCCATTTGGGTCACTGCAGGCAGTCTTCTCCAAGGAACACAGGTAATCTGATACGGCATTTAAGGAGTTAAAGATCTGTATGAACAAAAGCAAATCTGGGGGCAGAAAATAAACTAAAGAAGCAATTTAGTAAAAAGGTCTTGTAGATTGTAATGGATATATCAGTGTCCTCTGAGGTAAAACGTTAAAAACTAGATAAAAAAGAAAAGAAAAAAAAATAAAGGAAGTTTTATTCTGTTGAATTTGAGCAGCTAAGAAACAGCTACCCTGATTTGGTTTTGGCTCCTGCCCTAGGTTCAAGGTAGAATGTGATGGTGACTCCAAACCTCCCTGGGCAGCCCCTGCCAAGGCCTGAGCACCCTTTCCATGAGGAAATTGCTCCTGGTGTCCACCCTGAGCCTCCCCTGCCCAGCCTGAGGCCGTTCCTTCGAGCAGAGCCTGACCCTCACCTGTGAGAAAAGTGATAGAAGTCAATGCAGGGATGGCACTCAGGAGAAATCTAAAACCAAATTGGAAGAGGATTTTGGTGAGGACAAGATATATTCATCTATTCAGAAATAAATAAAGAAATGGGAAGATTATATATATATATCTATCTATATATATCTATCTATATATATCTCAGTTCTCTTTAATTGTTTTGTACCCAGATATAATTTAATGTGAAACTTCACAGATGTGAAGAAAACCAGAATTTTGGTTACCTAGAAGAGATTTCCAGCAGAGTTACTTGTTCTGTTCCATGTATGCCAAAGGATCTGTAGTCATTAGCGTCACTGGAGGATCTGCCTTTGCCAGAAAGTGCTCAGGCAAAAAAAAAAAAAAAAAAAAAAAAAGCCAGACAGCTGAATTTCATCAAATTCACAGATCCAGTTCCATGGAGATGTCAGAACAAGCGAATGGATGAGTTAAAAATGATCACAGCACAAAATTTCCATTTTTATTTTTGCTTGAGAAACAACAGAAAGCTGTGTACATCCTGCTGCTGGGGAAGGCAGAAATTATAAATCCAAAATAATAAATGCTGCATAAAAATAAAGCATTCACAGGCAGTTTGCTTTCGTACAGCATCTACAGCCAAAACTCACTAGCCAATGCTGTGAGATTTACTTCCAACAGAGAAAGCCACTTAAAATTCAGGAACTAATGTGATTTAATAAAACACAGCGTAACACACTCCTACTTTCATTTTCACAAATGAATATGAACCTCAGGAAACAACAAAAAAGCGTGTAATCACTTGAGCTCTCCATTTCACAAATAAATTGTGTGTAACCAAAACCACATCCCTGGGCTTGGGAAGTTCCTGTTTGGCTTGCACGGGCAGTTTCAGAGGAAGGAAGGATGTAGGAGCATTTCCATAAGTTTTGATGATGCTGTGGGCAGTCAGTTAATAAATAATCCTGACTCTCTGTGAAAATGCAAACCACCCAAATGTACAAGAATTTACAGAGTGAGAGATCCTGGTTTTATGAATGTCAATAGTAATTTTGCCTTTGATTCCAGAGGGTTAAGGCTTCACCCAGGAGGTTTCTACCCTCCAGCACTTCCCACTCCTAAGTGGTGGTAATAGCTTATAATTTAATTTCTGTCACAGCAATAATAGGGAAAAGCAACTCTCTTTCCCTCAGCACACTTTTTTATTGCACCACAGACTCCTAAATAGAAACCTGAATAACCACAGATCCAAAAGCTCTCCAAACCTGAGAGATTTGTGCACATCTCCTGGTGGAAATGGTTGGTTTAGTGATGTGGGTGGAGTGGGAGCTTCAGAAAAAGTTTATTAAAGGATCCCAGCCACCGAGTCACGAGGTGCTGAAAGGCCCCCCTGGCTTTCTAAACTTCACAGAGAGGAGCCTGGAGGGGCTGGACCCAGTCCTAGCCCCAGAGTTTTGAATTTTACCACTTTGTCCTGCAGGTTTTAATGATGGCAAATCAGATCTATTAGTACAAAAACAAGTTCTTTATTATGACAAATGTTTAGACAAAAAGGACTCCATCAGAATTATTTACCACACAGTAGAAAAGCTAAAGCTACATTAAAGCAATTATATTAAATTAGCAAGATAGAAACAATTAATAAGTAGAGATTGATGTGACTCACCCATAACAACACTCATGGCAGCTCTTTCTCTTAACCTCAAGGAGTAGCCCTGGTGGGCATCCCCGAATTCCCAAGGGAGAGATCTCCACATTCCTCCACAAGAAGGAATATGTTAGGGGAACCTTCCAGAAGGAAAGTGGATTGGACTTTCGTAGTGTAAAGGGGTTGACTGCCAGTCTTAGGCCTCCAGGTCCGTTTAGCAGTTCATCTGCCAAATCTTTGCCTCATGATCAGGATGTTCATGCAGGGTTAATTGCCAGATTGAGCTTTATCATAACTCAACAAAAACAACACATGGCCACCTCTCAATCCACCCTGGCACATTTGCAAACATCACATTTTTGAGCTGCTTGACCACGTTCCAGGGCAGAGCATCCAGGTCAAAGCATCCTGCCATGGTCAGTAGGATCAGAACCACAGCCACATGTGGAGCCAGTGGTCACCTGGGCAGGGGCACAGCCACAGCTTGGCTGACCAGCAGCAGGGACAGGCCAAGGAATGGATCCCTGCTGCCTTATCTAGGCCAGCCACAGAGCTGACCTGGTTTTGGGGACAGATCAATGCTATCACAACACAGAAATGCAGGCAGAGGGTGACACAAACTCCCCACCAAGGAGAGGGCATTTTCAATGAATCCTCTTGTGTTAATTCTGGCGTAAGCTGAGTTAAAAGAAGCAAACAAGGAAAAAGTGGGTGTGGAAATTGTGCAGCATCGGTGGTAGGCAGTGTGAGATTGCCCTCTCAGTGTAAGATGTGAACAGGAGGCAGCCAGGTTTGCCACTTCTATTTTGTACTGCACAGCAACGAGAAGGTTGGGGTTGTTTTTTTTTAATCAAGTGCCTCTCCAGGACTTAATGGAAGGTAATGCATAATAGATAATGTTTCCATGGGAGAAACAGCTGGTTGGAAGGAATTAGACAACAGGCTGGAAATATTTTTGCGGCTAATTCACTAGGTCAAAGCCAGTCCATGTTGGTTGCTATCAGAAGTTGCCACCATCTGTTGTTTGGTGGCCTTGGTGAGTCAGCTGCAGCTTGGTCCACCTGTTCCTGGTGCAGAATTCCATTCTCCTACCTGGGAAGAAGCACAGGAAAAGGTGTCCAGAGGTGTCTGGAGAAGGGCAGTGGAGCTGGGGAAGGGTCTAGAGAAGAATTAATGTGAGGAGAGGCTGAGGGAGCTGGGGGGCTTTAGCCCGGAGAAAAGGAGGCTCAGGGGCTTCTCACTCTACCTGACAGGAGTTGTAGTGAGAGGGGGATTAGATTATTCTTTCAGGGAAAAAGGGACAGGAGGAGAGGGAACGGCCTCAGGCTGGGCCAGGGGAGGCTCAGGGTGGACAGCAGCAGGAATTTCCTCATGGAAAGGGAGCTCAGGCCTTGGCAAGAGCTGCCCAGGGAGGTTTGGAGTGCCCATCCCTGGAGGTGTCCCAGGAAGGGCTGGAGGTGGCACTCAGTGCTCTGGGCTGGGGACAAGGTGGGCATCGGGCACAGCTGGGCCTTCATGGTCTTGGAGATCTTTTCCAACCTAAAAACTCCATTTCTGACTGCTTTTGCTGCCTGCCTTCCCTCCTGCCCCTCTGCTGGCTGTTCTCTCCCTCTGGTATTGAGCCCTGTGCCTTCCTGGCTTTGTTCTTCCCAGCATCCTCACCCTTCAGAGGGAAACCTGTAAGGTCCTGTTAAAAACAAACAAACAGGATAGCTCTGAGTTATCAGTCCTCTGGTAGCCCTTCCAAATGCTGGCCAGTGGCCTGAAGCAGTCTGGGCTTTGGCAGCACCCTGCAGTTTAAGCTGCCAATAATTTAGTGGATTCTTCCTGATTTGCCAGGGTCTAAATTACTTCCCTTCCAGTGCAGCTCAAGTGCTGAGAAACAGTTTGTTTTCTAGCAAAGCAGGAGCCTCCACTTGTGTGGCTTCTGTACTCCCCTCTGTCCCTCAAAATGTTTAAGGAATTCAGCAAGGGGGGAAATGCACTACCCTGAACTAAACTGTCAGGATTTCTGCTTGAATTGCAGCAGTAAAAGTTCTGAAATATGAGAGTATGAAGACACTTTCACTGGAAATGCTTTTTAATCCAAAACTACTCTTTTTTTAAAGAAAGACAATTTCCCTCTTGCTGCGTGGGATCAAATAGAAAGCCAGTTGAATAGAAATAGAAAGTTAATAGAAAGAGTCTCATTTACTTAATAGGTTTGAATCAGGTCCTTTGAGATTACTCATGGTTTTGAGAAGGAATTTTGCACTTTTCTGTCTCAACAGCATGTCCTGAGTCTCTGAGGGATGGATGCACGGACTGAGGCCAAGGTGTGAGGGTCAGTGAGGTCAAGTGTTGAGTCTTGCCCTTGGGTCACAACAATCCCATGGAGCTCCAGGCTGGGCAGAGGGGCTGGAAAGCTGGGAAAGGCCCTGGGGGTGCTGTGCCAGCGGCTGGACACGAGCCCAGGGGTGCCCAGGTGGGCAAGAGGCCACTGGCCCCTGGGCTGGATGAGGAATTGTGTGTCCAGCAGGAGCAGGGCAGGGATTGTCCCTCTGTGCTGGGCACTGAGAGGCCCCTCGAGGGCTGTGCCCAGTTCTGGCTCCTGCAGGAGAGCCCTGGAGGGGCTGGAGCGTGTCCAGGGCAGGGAAGGGAGCTGGGAAGGGGCTGGAGCCCCAGGAGCGGCTGAGGGAGCTGGGAAAGGGGCTCAGCCTGGAGCAAAGGAGGCTCAGGGGGGACCTTGTGGCTCTGCACAAGTCCCTGACAGGAGGGGGCAGCCGGGGGGGTCGGGCTCTGCTCCCAGGGAACAGGGACAGGAGGAGAGGGAACGGCCAAACCCTCAAATTTCCTGCTGAAAACCAGCATGGATTTGAACACATTGAGGCAGCTTTAGTTTATTCAGTTGACTCAAAAGCCCAGCTTGGTCTGTGGACAGGCCAACTGTGCAGTTCCAGTTGAGTTTTAATTGGTCCTAACTTTGTAAAAGGCTCTGTGGTTGAGCAGAAAACACCTCTGATTAGCAGCCCCTCTGCAGACCTGACTCTGCGGGGAGCTGGGTGTAAATTGGTGAGATTATAAATCCTCAGGCCTCACCTCAGTGACCACTGGCTGAGGGCTAATGGCTGGCACTAATTAGGGAATGTTTGGGTCCAGCTGCATGACTTGCTCTGCGTGTCATTTGTATCACGCCAGACGGCTTGGTTTGCACTCAGTGGGGAAAAGAAGGACTGATTGTGCATTTGTGGGGCTTTTCAACCCATATTCATTGCTAGAAACGTATTAACTCTCCTAATTAGCTGGGGATAAAAACCTGTTAACAGAGACCTTCTCGCTGGCCTGGGGAGTTCAGCAGAACTTTGCAATTCTTGCTTTTCTCTGTCTCCTTTTTGTGAACTGTCAGAATTTCCCCTCATCCCCATGGTTGCCTCTTTTATGGTTTAGATTGATTCCTTTTACTGGTTGGCTATATTTAACTCCCTTTGGAAATGTGTTTCTTCAGTGGGGTAGAGAGCAGTTAAATGTTAAGGGTTTATGACCTTGCTCATTTTTTTATCAGTTCCTTGGGAAGATTTATGTAGTATTTTTATCACCTCTGAAATGCTCTTGATTGTTGATGGCAGAAACTTCTCAGACCACTGGATATTGGTTGTCCATAAGGTGTTTTTTTTCCCCTCTACCCCAACAGCAGCAAAATGGGCTCAGAAGTTCTTCTGGGCTTTATGTCTCCATTCCTGGTACAGAAAGGAGGAACTGCTTCCTATAGGGATGTCATGAAAATATGGTACCATATTAAAATATGGTTTTTATGTACATAAACTGAATAGCACAAGTTATTAAATGTTAATATATATTAAATTATAATTGCAGCGTGTACTTGCATACTGATATATAAAATCCCCCCCTTCTGTTTATATAAACAGTTAGATCTTTGATTCTCTTGGAAACTTTGTGGGTTCAAACCCAGCTCTGAGTTCTTCCAACTCTGATTTCCTGCTGCTGGAATTTGCAGCATCACTTTTATTTAATAAAAGTGATATGAAATATCACTATATTTAATAGCAGAAGACATTTTGTTTCCTGCATGGCTTTGGGCTTTTGCACCCTGAAAATGCTGACTGTTTTCCACTTAAGACTTACTGCTGAGACTTGAGGTGTCCAAATAATGTTCAAAACAAAGCACTGGCTTGGAAGATGGAGGAGGACAGCCTGAACTTGTGCACCTTCTGTGCTTGTGACTCCGTGTCTACCCTGTGAGTAAATGATGGCAGCTTACTCAGCACCGTTTTCTCCTGGTTGTACCATTTTCTGGCAACCAGTCACTAAAATCAGCAGAGCTCTGGTGACGTGCAGAACTGCTGGGGATGTGGAGACAGGAGACGTGCAGATATTGAGGGAGTCTTAAGTCACCGTTTCTCAGAGTCCCTTCCTTTAGAAATCAACCTCTTACACTGAGTAGTGAAATCCTGCTCTTTGTCAGCAAGGCTCTTTCCCTGAGGGCTGGCAGAGGCACCTTCACCCTCCTGCGGTGGCTTTCTGGCCCTATTAGTTATAAATTAGGATTCTTTGATCTGGGATGTCCTAGCAATATGCTCTAGGATGGCCCTGCTTGGGACTGGACCACAGTGGTCCCTCCCAGCCTCATCCATTCTGGGATTCTCTGGGATTCTCTGGGACTCCTGGGCTCTGTTTCCAGCTCTGTCACTCATTTGATGCCTGACCATGGGAAAATTGCACCTTTTGCAAAGGAATTGCTCAGTCAGGAGAGTCTCCTGCATGGTGCTGCAGGCTCAGGCTCAGCTTTAGCCTCAGGTGGTGCTGAACCCCCTCAGGCCTGGCTTTGTCAGGCAGGTAGTTCTACACAGGCTCAAGCTGGAGACAAATCCCATCTGCTCTGCCAGCAGGTGACTGGAGCAGCCATGTGGGAGGGACAACAATTCCAATCTTCTGGGCGCCAGGCTCTTGTGTGACAACTCTGGGACAGCAGGTGGGATGTGCTGCAGATGGATAGCTTGGGAAAATCTCACTGAGCTCCTCTGCTCCTCAGGCAGGAGCACCTTTGGGTGCACTGCCCAGCTCTGGGCAGAGTTGGAGTTGGTCCCTCAGCCTTCTGAGCTGGTTTAATTTGTACCTGAATGTGTTTCTGAGGGCAAATGGTTTATTTATGGTTTAGCAGCTTGCCTTTCAGCTCAGCCCTGAAGCCACTTTGAAGAGACCACAGAGGTGGAGCCCTGGTGCTTTATGGAAATGCATTGCAGTGACAGAAGAAGGGGGAATGGCCTCAGACTGAGAGTAGGGCTAGATGGGATATTGGGAAGTAATTGTTCCCTGGGAAGGTGGGGAGCTGTGGCTGCCCCTGGATCCCTGGCAGTGCCCAAGGCCAGGCTGGACACTGGGGCTTGGAAGTGGAAGATGTCCCTGTCCCATCCTGGAACAAGATGATCTTTAAGGTCCCCATCCCAAAAACCTTTCCCTTCTCCTTCCCCTTCCCCAAACCCCTCTAGAATTCCATGATTCTCTGATCTCAAGCTCTTGTATGAACATCTCTCACTTATAAAACAGGCAGTGAAGTGAAAACTGCTTACGTGTGTGCTTATAATAAATTTTTCTCTGCCTATTTTAAGCAGAGTATTTGAAAAAAAAAAGAACCAACAAACCCATAACTTGCAAAACTTCCTGCTTTATATCCAACATTTTCTGGTGCAAAAGGTTAAAGGCAAAGCATATTATTGTTTTCACCTTCACTGGACACGTTTGCAAACAATCACATATGTTTAGGGGATTTTGGTGCCAGCTGTAGTTGTAACAAATGATACAGTATTTCATAAATAAGCTGTCACTTATTCAGCATCTTTATTTAGAGGTGCTAAACAAGAGACTTCTTCTCCCTGCCTGGTGGAACGCACATGGAGAGAAAAATGTGAGCAATGTAGCCCATGGAATCATTTCACTTCTCAGGGTTGGTTAGAAATGAGGTCCTAAAGCCAAACACTCAAGCTCAGGGACTCCTCCTGCTTTTAAAAGAGACCTGTGTGGGTTCCTCAGGGTCAAACTGAGCCCTGAGTGGGGCTAAAACTGATCCAGCAGCAGCTGGAATGAGTCACTTGGAGGTCAGGATTTTGTTCACTCTGGGATTGCACTTCTGCCTGTGACCTGGAGAAAACAAGTGAATATATATGTAAAATATCCACTGTTTTTGGAGTGTCACAGATATCACAGCTGTTATCAGGTGTTTGCAGAATTTATGTCCCATGCTGCTCTATACATCTTCATAGAGCAGCTTGCTTGGCATATGATTAATAAAAAAAATTAAAGGTTGGTGTTTTTTAAATTGAAAAAAAAAACTAAAATCAATTGAAGCGTGAATGTAAGAAAAATAAACTGTATTAATTCTGCTCAGCATTGGGCTTGGTATTTCCACAACTTGAATTCTGGAGGAATTTATGTTCAGCCTGTTTTTCCTGTTAATTACTTTTTGCATATAACATGAGAGCTCCTCATGAGTCGATTGCTTGCAGGGTTTCATGTAATGTAAACAGAATTCTAGCAGTGGAATTGGTAAACACTGTGCCACAGCTTTTTACCCTTTCTTTCCATCTCCACAGCCTTGAATTCCTCTTCTCACACACACATGAGGCTCTCCAAGCCCCTCTTGTGCTGGAAAGCCTCTGCATTCTGCATTGTGGAACAATTAAATGCTGTGGTAAGGATTGTTAGAAAAAAGCTTTTCTCACTGTTGCTGTTGTCAAAATTATTGTGAAACACATTCACTCTAACAAAAGTACCTCCAGCCTGGATTTAAAGCTGGAATTATAAGAATTCCATGCTGTCTGAATGGAGTTTGTCTTGAAATGCAATATTCATTTGGAGGAGGAAAGTGATGTTTTCCCTCATGTGGTGGCCAAGCAGGAAAGAAAGACCATTTATTCAAAAAGCAATTTCTCCCCTCTGCTCACGGAAAATACATTTTGGCCATGTCCTCTGTGCTACAGAGTCATTATTGGGTTTATTTCTTCTGAAATCACAAGTTGAGAGCAAACAAGTTGTACTCTCTCAGCAGGGTTTGGAACAGTGAAGAGGTGTAAACACGTGTTGGGTTCTGAGCATTATTCATAATTAGAATATGTGACGAGAAAAATTAGAGAGCACCCAGATGGAAAGTAAATGTTTCAATCCTTCTACATGACACACAGTGGAGGTTTATTTATTTATTTTAATTTTTTTTTTTTTTTTTCACTTGGGAATTCAGTATTTGGGTTTGATGTAGTCGGTGCAATTAACTCAGATACTTCTGAGATCATATATCTCTTGGGTTGGACGGAATTAGAAATGCCAGCTGTGCTTTCGTGCTCATTTGCACATGCACAGCCCCCACAGTGTTGTTCCCAGGGACAACAGCCTGATGGGGCTTTCATGGATGGACTGGGAAGATGAGTCAGCCTTTTTGATGGCTGTCATTTCCCCAGGATTAGCAGCCAAATCCTCCAGCCTTTGTCGTGCTTAAGGAGTTAAGGGGAATACGGGGCTGCATCCTACTAAAAAATCCTAATTCCGGAGAGAATGGCTTCAGTGGTGAATACCTTTTGTAGTTAAAATTGCAGAGATTTCACTGGAGGTGGCTGTGTGAATAATAACTAAGGGAGAAAAAGTTGTAAACACTCCCTGATGTTTACTTTTATGAAAAAATTGGGTTTTAAACATCATCAAATTGGGAAAACTCATACATTTCCTATCTCTGTGGACCTACGGGATCCAAATGTGACCCAGTCCATTCACTTTAAAAAAGCAACACCTTTGCCTTGATTTCTGTCTCTACAAGAGAATTGTGTCGGTTACTTTTGGTCCATGCTGAGATTTTAAGGTTTGAAAAGGTCACCCAAAAAGTCTGATATTGCATCCTTCAAAGAAGAACCTTTGATTAAAGCTTCTATTCCAAATAATTCCCCTCATCTTCTTGTGAATGGAAGGCATCCCGTTGTTTTTCACACAGGACTGATCACACTTCTGTTAAAAATAAGTGTCTTAAATCTGCTGCAAATTTATTTATACACCATTCATAAGGCCCATTTGCACCAGACTGAAGTTTCCTTCATTATCAATTATTTTCTCATCCCCAGGATATTTAGCAACATTAGTTGGGTCTCTTGATGCATCACACACAGATGGTCCAGTCAAATACCCACATCTTACACTGTGCAGTTGTTTTTCCAGCCATTGGGTAAATTTATTTTTCCTGTAGCACTCTCCCACTTCCCATTTTCCCCGTGGACCACGGAGCTGACCATAAAAAACCCATATCACTCTTGCCACTGCCATTGTAAAATCATATTTTCGCTGCTCCTCCCTGTGGAAACACAAAGATATTATAATTTTAACATATTTTTTGTTGAGCTCTGTGACTCCTGTGACTTTGAGACTTGCACAAGCTCTGCCAGTGTCTATTCTTGAGGTCTACGTTTTCCTGGCAGGAAAATACAAGCTCTTCTCCTACAACTCTGCTTTTTCCACTCTCTACCTGCAGAATACCTCAATATGTTCAGCTCAACAAGCAAATCAGGTGGCTTTGTCTAACTGCTCAGTCCTCAAAGTTATTTGCCAGTCACTGTGCCCTCCACAAATTTCATAAAGAGTAATTTTATGTCTCGCACTCTCACCACATCAGGGAGAGCTGAGCAGGCAGAAAAGTGTCTTGTATGAAGAGCCTGAATTGCAATGATTCATTTGTATGGCTCTGTAACACTCCATTGTTATTTCCCTCTGCTGATTTTCCAGCTTTTACATCTCAGGGTTTTGTCCTGAAAGCAGTGCTGGAATGTAAAACACACTTCACAAGCGAAGGTTGATTTTATTTCAGTCCAAATCCATCATTTATATACCCACTAAATTCTACCAGGGCACCATCTGGTGAGGAGACAACGGGGTTGAATTACACATAATGCAATTATGGTGTGAAAACACAGCCGTCTCTGCTATTCATTAGGTTGTATTCCTAAAATACTTAGTAAAGATTAGAATGTAAACTAATAATACTTTTCATTAGGCCCGTAAAAATATCTCTGCAGATTTCACAGTGTGTGCATCTCTTAAAAATGTGAGGCAGTGTTCATTGAAGGCATAAAAGATGGACCAAAAGGGACTTGAAATGCAGCTTCTTGACCTTCCTCCCACGTTTTTTGTGGGTTTTAATTTTAATCCATTAATTTTAATGATGTATCTGCTGAGCATCACCCCTGACACGTGACACTACATCAAAATATAGGTGGAATTGTTTTATACAGAAGTGGTAAAGTTTGAAATTCATCAGGAAAAGGAGCTGTTGGAAGGTATTGATCAAAACATTTTGGGCTTCATGGGGAATTTTCTGGGAATTCTTGCTGGAATTTGGAGCGTTGTGTTCTGCCTCATGTCCCTCAGTAATCAAACCATCATTGTACACAGATATTCCTGCAGTTTATGCTGGGTACACTTTCATCTTCATTCAGCTCTTTATGCTTTAAAACACACCCTGAGAGATTTTGCTGTTGTTATTCCAAACAGCTTTTTTCCCATGTTGTATTGGACTGGAATCTGGAAACCTGTATTTCCAAAGGATTTTCTGTGACTTGCTTGGAGCCACCTGGGCCAGTGGAAAATGTCCCTGGTTGGAACTGGATGAGCTTTAAGGTCTCTTCCAACCCAAACCATTCTGTGGTTCTATCTCCATATATTTATTTAATGTGAGCACATCTTTTTAAGGTGTGAACCCAGGAAGATTATGAAAATATAAGATTAAGAGAGAAGCTGGACATCCAACATATTAATAGGATTGGTTTTTTCCATGCATGCACAAATATTTGTACATATTTGCCTCTACCCTACAAATGATAAGGAAGTCCTAAATCCACTTCCCATATTTATTCAAACCTGTAGTTTCTTTATATATATTTAAATACATAAAATATTTATATATATATATTTATAAGTGCACATATTTTATTAGGCTTGTGTGAAGAACACACAAGTTACGTTCTCTGAATCAGATTTTAAATGCAGGCACTTTATGGAGTGATAAATAACACAGCTCCAAGTGGGAAGAGTCATGATTAATATCCATTCTGGAATTTTCATTTGTGAGGGAACAGATTTCCTGGCTAAAAGAGACTGGAATTGTGCACATCAGTTTAAGCTTTTATGTTTCAGGTTATGAGGGAGATTCTGATAAAAAAATCTGTTTTGTTTTCCTTGTTTCTGCCTGCTACTGAGAACAAAACCTTTTAACAAAAGGATAAATAATGGCAAAGAATATTGGGGTGGGATTTTTGGTGGTTTTTTAATCATTTTAAATCAAATTAAAGTTCACTTGGAGGTACCTGATTTTAATATTATTTTATAAGAGGTTATGTTGAGAAAAACAAGAATAGTGATGATTTTTCTTCCTGTGACAGGATACTCACACAATATAGATAAAAATTGAATGTTTCTATTAAGTAAAGGAAGTCTTTGGATCCATGACCAATTTTTTTCTTCCCTAGGAAAGGTGGAAGCCTGAGCAGGATCTTTTCATATTGCATTGGTGGCTATTTTTTCTGGTTTAATGGACTCACAGGAGATCCTAAGGTGGCAAAACAAAATATACTTTGACTTAATGCTATAAAATTCGTGACCTGGGAAGAGCAGTGCTCACTTTAGTAAGAAGAAATTTGATTTTTCAAAATACAGATGTCTCATTCTGGCAGATTTTACCTGGCAATATCTATCAAATATAAAGTGGTTCTTGATTTGAAGGAATTACCTCTCAGAGGCACAAGTTTAGGTCATTCAAATTGCTTTAGTCTGTGGGCTTCATTTCCAACAGCTGAGCCCTCAGCTCACTGAATTTCTTGTTGCTGCTGAGGTTAATTTATCAGAAAATAAAAATAGACGTGAAGTTTCACCCAGAAAAGCCTGTGTTTGTTTAAATTCTGCTAAGGTTTTTTTAGTCATAAATATTGCTGGCCTCCAAATGAGTTGTGTGGGAGTAGGATTCCTATGTGTCCATATTGCCTGCAGGATAATTTGAAGTTGATGTATTTTTTAAACTTCATCTCACCAAATGTAAATGAAAGATGCATGGTGGAATTCATTAACTTGGCTACAGACAGGATTGCTTTTCTTCTTGGGTTTTTTTTCCTCAAGCTTGCAACTGTAGAAGTGATAGGTTGGCATGGAAATTCATGTCTTGTTGGTATGAAAATCTTTTTCAGCTTCACTTGGGGATGTTGTAATTCAGAACCTGTTTGGGTGCATAAGGCCCAGACCTATAAACTCTGCCTATTTTTTTTTTTTTTTGGTCCCCTGGACAAATAAAACCAAAAATCCATCTTTTCCATGATTCCCTGGCAGCTGTTTCTTGGAGGCACCATTTATGTTTGCAGGGATAAATTGTTCACTACCTGACTTTTGACTATAGCTGTAAATCTGTGACAGAGGGGTGCCCTCAGCCACCTTTTTTTTATGACCATTGAACCAAAACTTGCCAATCCCTTGAAGAATAGAACAGCACTAACAAAAAGTCTCTGCTGGCCTGGCAACAACATCACACATTGCTGGCACAGCTGCAGAAGATTTTCACACTGCTGCCCTGACTCATCCCGTCCCTCTACATTTCCCTGCATGCAGGATCCGTTCCTTAGGATTTGGAGGGGTGATTTTTCACTCAAGTCTTTCAGGAAATGGCTTTACCTAGCAACAGTAAATAAGTCAGATGATGAACAAAGCTAAAGTTACCACACAGGTTCCATCGCTGCTTCCGGGCTTCTTAACAGAGCGTGATGGGCAGAGCTGTGAATATATTTACTTAATGTGAGCTGTAAGTCAACTCAGATACAAATCTTGAGATCCTAAGTACAGCCTGATCCCTTATGAGCTGCAGAGTTTTGATAGCTGACTCAGGGTTTAGACTATTTAGCATCAGCAAAAGCCTAATATTTGCAGTGGAGCTGACACGAAAAGACTCTAACCAGGGATTTCAACAGCTTGGTATTTAAATGTTTGGTACTTGCAGGTACCAAAGCCTGAGGCAGGATAAAGAATTCATCACACCATTCATTTTGTAGTCCATTTCATATTCAATCACAGCGTGCATTGTCATTTATGGAAAAATCAAGAGATTTTGAAAGATATATTTTGGGATTTGCTTGGGGAAGCTGTTAAAAATAACTGCATTAAGACCTAGGGAATGGGAAAGGAGAAAAAAATGCCATTTTTTTTAAAGGTGTCCCTGTCCAAACTGGGACCAACAAGAGGAAAGCCAACGTGTGCCCAGGTAGACAAGGCCACTGGCCCCTGGGCTGGATGAGGAATTGTGTGTCCAGCAGGAGCAGGGCAGGGATTGTCCCTCTGTGCTGGGCACTGAGAGGCCCCTCGAGGGCTGTGCCCAGTTCTGGCTCCTGCAGGAGAGCCCTGGAGGGGCTGGAGCGTGTCCAGGGCAGGGAAGGGAGCTGGGAAGGGGCTGGAGCCCCAGGAGCGGCTGAGGGAGCTGGGAAAGGGGCTCAGGCTGGAGCAAAGGAGGCTCAGGGGGGACCTTGTGGCTCTGCACAAGTCCCTGACAGGAGGGGGCAGCCGGGGGGGTCGGGCTCTGCTGCCAGGGAACAGGGACAGGAGGAGAGGGAACGGCCTCAGGCTGGGCCAGGGGAGGCTCAGGGTGGACAGCAGCAGGAATTTCCCCATGGAAAGGGAGGTCAGGCCTTGGAAAGAGCTGCCCAGGGAGGTTTGGAGTGCCCATCCCTGGAGGTGTCCCAGGAAGGGCTGGAGGTGGCACTCAGTGCTCTGGGCTGGGGACAAGGTGGGCATCAGGCACAGCTGGGACTCGATGGCCTTGGAGTCCTTTTCCATGCTAAATCATTCTGTGATCCCACGGAGGTGTTGGGTTCCAGGTATCTTGTGAAAGAGATTTCTCAGTTCTGTGGTTACAGTCTGGCATTTTAGAAGTTTTTGGTTCTGTTGCATTTAGCCAAAAGTTGCTCAGCACAGACCCTCACAGAGAGCAGCTGATCTGGCACCAGGTTTGTTTGAGTTTCAAAAGCTGCAAGGTGTGGTCTGGTGCCAGAGAAATTTGAAATCCAGAAAGTTCCAGAGTACTCAGAGGCCTTCTTGTAACCTATAGCTCCAAATGATCATGGAAAGATGAGAGAAGAAGCATAGACTGATACAGGACAGGAAATTTGTTAAGGAGCAGCCCAGCAGGATAAGATTTGAGGGTGGAAAAATGGATCATTTGGAGATGAAGGGAGCACCTTGTCAGAAGGGAAAGAGGAGAATAAACTATTGTGAAAACAAAAGTCTTTTGCAGAGAGATGGGGGCAGGGCTTTGCTCCTCATGGAAGGGACACCACTGAAGGAACAGAGAACCTCCAGCCACTAAGAACAGGTCTGAGAGGAGCTGTGATTTCATAGCACACTTTGGATCACGGTAATTTAAGTGGATGAATCCTGGTGCTTTTCCAAGGAGTTGCATCCCTTAGAGCGCGGAGTGACAACCCTTCCTTTGGTTTTGTAAAAACTTCTGAGGGAGTTGGTGCAATTATTTTATCTAACAGTCATGTAAGCCCTCAGGGTGGGATTTCCTTCACTTGACTTCAGACAGATCCCAACAAGACATCTGCAGCTGTACAACTCACCTGGGACTCTGTGGAGTCAGTGCAGACAGCTGCATTTTTCCTGGAAGGGATTCTGCTGTTTTAAATCTATCTGAAATGTCTACCTGAGGAGGAGATGAGTGATGCTGCAGCCCGTTTCTGTCTAAACCCACCTACACCGTTCACTGCCTGCTGTTTAGTGCCTCATGCATATTGAAAATTGTTGTTTGCCGTTTCTCCTGCTTTAGTGAAAGCTTTAACTGAGTTGTCTCAGGCACAGGGATTGTTCTGGAGAATTTCTTGGCTATTCTCTCAGGCAGAAGTATTCTCACAGCAGTCTGTACTGCCTTCAAGTTTGGGGAAGGCAAAAGAGGGGGGAGAGAGAGTGAGTGAAGGGGATTAAAGTAATTATCCTAGTAAACAGAAATATGTGTTAAACGTTTCCTGTGGATAACAATAATTTATTCAGTTCAAGACTTCGGAGAGCTAATTAAAATCACAGTTTTACAGTGCAAGCTTCCAGTGGAACTATTTTCTCCCAGAAGGTAGGAATATCAGAGTATTTTTAGGCAGGGAAGAAATTGCTTGAGCTCGTAATTATATGGGATCTTTGCTGACATGGAAAGACTGGCAAAGTCAAGATGTGCAGGCAGTAGTTGAGATCTTCCTGCAAAGAACTTTTACTCAAAGCAAATTCTCCTTGGTTTGGTGATCAGAACTGGTGACCCAGAGTTTATGCAGCAGGTTTGGGTGTTTTGCTGGGTCTCTCAATCCAGTATTGCCAGAGTGGAAGATTGGGATGCACTGCACAGCTTTTTTTTTCAGGCTTTTAAGAACAGAGGTAACAGATGTCACATATTTTCATCTCCCCTTTCTGCATGATCTATATTCTCATGGAATCATTCCAGTTGGAAAAGGCCTCTAAGGTCAACAAGTTCTGTTCACCCAGGATCATTGTGTTCCCCCTAAACCACATCCCCCAGTGCCACAGCCACACATTTTTTGAACTATTCCATATCACACCCATTGCTAATTCCTCTGAATGAAAAAAGGCAACTTGGATTTTCTAAAAGTCCTTAAAAAGCCAAATAAAATCCCCAAAAGGCCCTTCCAAAACCTCAAGCCTCACAAAGACTAAAACATGGCACTTGTTATATCCCCTTTCAGCAGTTAAGGACAAGGAATAACAGAGCAATAAAAAGGACTGGAAGTTAAATAACCTAAACAAGCTGGGTGAATTTGTGGACCTGTAGAACTACTTTGTTCTCTTAGAAAAATATCTTAGCTCTCTTAATAAAATATCTGCTTAACAAGATAAGAACTTGGCCCCATCAGAGCGTTTTCCATTTACATTGTATCACTAAAATAACTCTCTGAATGTTGGCACACTGACATTTCTAACTCTTGGTCACAGTGGAAAATGCTGGGATGCAACTGGGGTTTGCTTGCCTTAAGACTGAGATTGCAAAGCCTGGAACACCCCTTTTTTTTTTCTTTAATCTTTGTGATCAGTGGTGGAAAGCCTCTTTTATGAATGTGCACTCACACCCAGTATCTTCCAAAGAGCCAGTTTAAGTCTTTAAAATCTTTAAATCTGATTTTAATAAAGGCAGGTCAGAGTTACAAGAGGGAGAGCATGAGGCTTATGGGGTGATAGGTGGAAAAATTAAAAAAATAATGCTTAAGAAATTAAGAGAAAAAACTTTAATTTCTGTGCAGTGGGGAAATGTGAAAACCTCAGAGAGAAACCAAGGATTTTGCAGTGTGTGATTAAAATAACCCCAAATTCTAACCCTTCAAAAGTCAGTAACATGATAGACTGACCTAGCCTTTTTAGGCAGGGCTTTATTTTTTAAAATTGTAAAGCTTTTTTTTACAATGACCAGATTTGCCCTCTGGGCTCACCTGTTCAGGTTTGAGAGGACAGTGTTATTCTGGAGATGATTTGCTGCAGTTTTGGGGGGGTTTTTTAGGGAAAAAAGGAGAAAAGTTTTTAAAATGCAAGTGAAACTGCCTTGTTATCTGTGCATTTTATGATGCTCAGCAAGAATCTGGCAGTTTTTAAAAATATACTGAGTGAAACATGTAGTGAAGTCTTATTATTTGGACTGTGGGATTTGCTACCAAATTTACTACGTTTCATTTATTAGGAAAATCCCCTGAATTATTAACACAACCAAGGGATCTTCGGGATAATGAACAAAGTATATTATGAGCAGCTTTATGCTTGCTTATTGCTTGTCTTTGATTATTCATCAATTTGCAGTCCGTGGTAATTCACAATTCATCTGCCAACCATTAATGTGAATTACTGCCAGGATTATGTCTGTTTGCTGCACTTCCTTGCAATATGAAAGAGAATATTGAACAGTCAATTGTCCAAGATGTGCCTTTACTATGCACATAACCAGAAAAAAACCCATAAGCATAGAACTTGTGGATGTACTTTAAGATCTGTCCTGAGTATTGTTTTTATTTTATGAGCCTTAAGGGAAAATCTGTTCAAGAATTGCCTTTACATTTACTTTCCCTGCTAGGAGAAAGGGGAAATGGAAAAAAACAATTAATTCCTTCATGTACACACCAGCTAAAGGGAAAATGTCATAAAATCACAGAATCAGTGTTGGGAAGTGTGGTAAAGCTCAGTGTTATCCTTCCTTTATATTAATTAACTCTTTTTTTAAGGTGTTAAAAAGATGACTATCCACTCAAATCCCTGTCATTTGGTTATTTAAATAATCATGTTTTATAATCTTTACTTGATTCAATATACCTCCTTTTCTACTTGCATATTTAGAGTTTGCATTGGGTTTTTTCCTCTGCTTTATCAAGTCTTGAAATTTTTGAGCAAACTTGAGGAAACTTTATTATAGTGCAGATGTCAAACTTCCTGTGAAGTTATTGGAAGGTATTTTCTGTTTTCCCTAACTCCCATTAAGACAAGTAGGATTCAACAATAAGATTTATAACTACACCCTGGCCTGATGCTGAAGTGTAAAAGTGATTTCATTAAATTACAAATTTACACATCTTACACTGTTTATTTGATTAAGGCTTAAAAGAATAAACTTCTATTCCACTAACTGTGCAAATTACTTCTAGAGCCTGGACACGAAAGCTCCCAACATACATCATTGTCAAACATAACTCACTAATTACTAATTCACTTCATTAAGTAACAGCTGCCACAGAGGGAGAGAAAGAAGGAAAGTGTAGCTAGATCAAAATAAAAGAGGGTCGTGTGTGTGTCCATTGCACAGTCAAAATACTTCCTTATTTTCAATTAGGAGCAACTGTGACTCCAAAACCCTGCTTTGTAACAGTAAATGAAATTTAAACCCCCAGATGTGGAATTTTCACATTCCTGCACTGCTGCACAATTTACTCTGCACAGGTAGCTTGTCTTAGGCATTTAAAAATAGACTTTGTGTGTTTTAATTAAAAATTACTGTGTGAGAAATTCTGCAACTCTTCGTCAGAAAGTTTATGAGAAATTTAGCATTAGCAGAAATTTTCAAATGAAAACTGCATTCCCAACACCTTCTGGTGGGTCCTTTCATCACTTGATCAGCTGTTCTGTCTGTTGATTCCAACAACAACAACATCCAGCTCAGTGAGAAGGAAATTAAATTTCAAATATTGAGTCCCTATAGGGAATGTCTCCTCGTGGTTCCCTTAATCAAAATACGCTCCACTTCAGAGAGGAAATTAAATCAAGGTGGCCAACTTCCCTCTCCTCTGTCTCCCCCCATGAACAAGTCAGCCAGAACTGCACTGATTTATTGAGGAAAAGAGTAATTTTCAAGGGGTAAAAAGTGCATTTGGAATGGAAGCACAGTGTCCCTGCAAAGCAGAGCAGAAGACAATTTCTATTCCTGCACAAATGTAGCAGAAAATCTCTTTGCAGTATTACCAAAGGTGTTACAAATATCCCATGTGGAGGAGGATAAATAGTCCTGCTCTGGGATGTGAATCCAGCCAGGTGGGCAGACACGTGTGGCAGGGAATGTAGGGATGGATACAGATTAAAGTTTGTTTTCTGGCACTTGCTGAGCTCAGTGTGTGAAGTGTGAGGTGCTTGGAATGCCCCTGGTCTTGGAGGAGAGCTTGGACTCTCAGGATCTCCTGAGGGAGGCAATTCCTGCTCACAGGGAGGTCCCAGGAGAAGTCAGACAGGCTGGAAACCAGGAAAATAACCAAAAAATTCCAGGGATGACCCTTATCCAGGTGCTAGACATCCCTCAAAAGTTTTATCACAAGCTGATGGCCACCAGCTGTGTATTAAACCTTTGTGGACTTTTTTTCCCTTTTACTGTTTCCATGAAAAATCTCCAACACTCGGAGCAACATTTTCAACTAATTTTGTGAGAGAAGACTCAGGTAGGAAAATAAAGTGCAGAAAACAAAAGGGATTGTTTGGTGCTTAATAGGAGGACTTAGGGGGAGATGTTTAATGTCAGGTAGGGGAATGAAACACCTGGATCCTGCTCATTTTCTGTGGGACTCAGTTGCCATCTGTGCCTGCAGAGTCCAGCCCTTAACATTTTCATTTAAAATCCGGTGCACAGTTAAAACAGCTCAAAATCAATGTAGGTTTTCATCCAACCCAACTGGGTAAAAAAAAATTAGTTTGAAAACTGTAGCACCTTTTGTCTCGGTTCTATGCAAAACCATCCTTCAAACTAAATATAGCAGTTTTTATTCCCCAGCTCTGAGTGCAGAGAGGAAAACAAAGAGACCTATGTCTGTGCACAGGATTAGAAGACTGGAGACAGGATTTATTTCAAAAATAACCAGCCCCTGGGCTGAGAGCTGATCGCTGGGAGTCCTGCTACTCTGTTCAGCTGATTCAACAGAGCATGAGCTGGAAAAGGCAATGTGCAGACGCCAGACTAAAGTCTAACTATTAAAACACCTCCTAATGAACCAGCAGTGCAGCATATGTCTCCCTGTCAAAAGCAAACCGTTTAACAAACATTACCTTAGGTAATTTATGCCGTTCTGAGGGTGAGTCACAGAAAGTTGGTGATTCAGTGACCTATCTGGGTCTTGCTATTGTTAGATTGCCAGCTCCAGTTCCTTTTAAGTGCCACTCCAACAATGCGACTGATTAGGAGAGCGAAGCCTTATCAAAATAAAGCTATAAAAGGACTATTTAGCATGTTTGTTTGGAAATGCAGGCTAAATCCTAAATCTAGGGCTTATCTCAGCACCGAGGTGTCCAATCAAATGATGTTTTATCCAGTAGCAAACAAAGTGGGCTTTGCCCTCACCACTGCACACTCAAAATGCATCCCCAAAATCTACAGAACTGTACTTGGAGGCATTCTGTCCTAGGGGAGGTTTAACAATTCTATGCAGAGATAATTAGTCAGACAATTTTGTGTCCGGAAATTTAAATTGTAATACTGTCAGCTGGTTCACCTGTTCCTGCTCAGTTCATGTTCATGACCAGTCCATGAATATTTCCTAGACCCATCTTCCATCACTGAGGAGAGAGAAATTACATTTTGGAGAGTTTAGTTTTGAACTTCTCTCCAAATCATAAAATCACAGAAGGGTTTGGGTTGGAAGGGAATTTAAAGCTCCTCCAGTGCCACCCCTGCCATGGCAGGGACACCTTCCACTGTCCCAGGCTGCTCCAAGCCCCAATGTCCAGCCTGGCCTTGGACACTGCCAGGGATCCAGGAGCAGCCACAGCTGCTCTGGGAATTCCATCCCAGCACCTCCCCTCCTTCCCAGGGAACAATTCCTTCCCAATATCCCATCTAACCTCACTCTCTGGCAATTTGAAGCCACTCCCCCTTGTCCTGGCACTCCATCCCTTGGAAATAGTGCTCCTCCATCTTTCTTGTGGAGTCCCTTCAGCCCCTGCAAGGCCACACTTAGGTCACCCCAAAGCTAAATAACTGCAGCAAAATGATTTCTTGCAGTATATTTTTCAAGACAGTGGGTTGATGCTGGAAGACAGACTCACAAACTAAGAAAAAAAAATATTAGTGTTGTTAAAGAGAAGTATAAGAAGTCACTTAAATGGCTCCATGCTGGAAAAGTTATAAGGCCCCTTGGAATTTAATTCTCCATTTATCCTGAAGCAGCAGCAGACAATGACAGTGAGCAAAATAAACAAATATCTCTCATTTTCACTGTTTAGTTCCTGGTGGAGATGTGGGGACACTGAAGGTTTTCCATAAAGGGCCACAGAGATCATCTTTCTTTCATTGTTGTGAAATACAAATTGTCTGCTACAACACCCTGTACAGCTAGTGGGTTGTGATTCCTGCTTACAGACCCAATCCCAGCTCCTCCAAACTCACCTTCATGTTTTATTGTCTTGGGGTGACCTTATGATGTGTATCCCATATCGCTGCCTATGCCCAGAAATTAATTTCTGTGCCTTTCTGTGCCTCTAAACTGAGCCTGAGAGGGAGAAGGAAAAAACTGAGCAAAACTTTTTCAGGGCAGTTTGCAGCTTGTTCAAGGTCACACAGAGATAGCAGGTTTTGGGTTTTTTTTTTTCCCCAGCTGTGGCAGGGGAGCGAGGAAGCACCCGGGCTTGCTGTGTTCCAGTCAGCTTTTGGGCAGTTGTTTCAGTTTCTGGTTCTCCAGAGAGAGACTGAGAGTTGGACTTTGTTTTTCCTTCTCTGGAATTCCGGATTTTCTCCCTTTTATACTGGACTGCTTTCAACCTCAGAGCACATCGGGAGGACTTTCCACTGGGCACAGAGGGCCTGGCCCTGGCCCAAGCCCCAGCGCCGAGGAGACCAAAGGGAGGACTCTTAACACTTTTCCAGGTTTTTCCTCCACAGCGAATCATTTTATTATTTAGCCTTATTTTCCTTTTCCCGTGTGTTTGGTAAATAAATAGTTTTATCTCCTTCACTTTCCTTCGAGGAAAATTTATTTTTTCCCGAACCTGGGGGGGAAGGGGTGGTTGTGCCTTCTCTCAGAGGATATATTTCTAAATTTGGCCAAACCGGAACATTTATATAGGAACACACTTTGTGGTTGCATTAAATGACTGCATTTGAGCAAAGGTGGACAAGCTGAAGAGAGATTTTTCACCACATTAAGCTCAGGTGTGGCTTATTCATAGAGGGCACAGAAAAACAGGTAAGAGCCCTTCATACAACAGCTGATACAGGATGGCAACTCGTGTGTGCTCTGTGTTTCCCCTGTATTTCCCCTGAAAACAGGATGTGATTTATGCAAGCGTGGCTTTTTCAATGAAAGCTGGTTGAGTAAACTCAAGTTACCTTTCCTTTCCTGCCTGCAAGGCACATGTAAGAGAAGAGCAGCAGATGCATATCACATTCTTATTGTTTCTTGGTATCCCAGGCAGGGCAATATTTGTTTCTCTGGCAAGGTCTGACTGGGCTCTTTCTAAAATTGGCAGCTGTCACTGACTTGAATGGGTTTAAAATTCGAGCTAAAAATTTCTCTTTATGTAAATAAGCAACATATTTTATATTCTCAGCCAGTATCCTCTAGCACAGCCTGAATGTGTTTGTGAACAACCCATCATTACATCTTAAAAAAAAAATAAAAAAACCTCAACATTTGTTTGTTTGTGTAACATTTGTTTTAACTCTGTGAATTGTTTATGCTTGGTGGGAAGTGATCACAAAATCTGAATGATTTGGGATTATTTTGGGGACATCTATGGTAGTGCTGACTCTTGATTCCTCTACTTGAGCACACTAGTCACTCTGAGTTTCTGTCCTCACTACAACTGGGCTGCAATAATTAATCTTAATCTGGTATCTGATGCTGGTGTTTGAAAGCAGCAGAATTTGCAGGGCTGTCACTACAGGCGTGTGAGTCACATCCCATCCTGAAGTTTTTGGTTTGTGCCACTTGCTGTGGGTAACATTTACAGTCAGCTTTGCCACAGAATGGTAATTCCTGCATGGTGTTCTCCATGAGCCAAATATTGTGCAAATATTCACTACCTAAGCCTTGTAGAACATTTCCTGTGAGTAAATACGTTGTAGTCCTCAGAGGGGCAGGTAGGAGACAGTGAGAGGGAAAGAACTGCTCTCCTCCCTTCCTCTGCAAAGAGCAGGAACAGTTTTCCCTCCTCTCACAGATTTGTGTGAAGTGTTTCCCTCGTTTCCTGGACTGTGGAACAAGGATGGCTTTTTCTGTTCCTGTCCACTTGAGCCTGGTTTTGTCCTTGTTTTATAGGGAAGATAACTGAGGGGAGAAGGGGATTGCACAGAAACTGTGCAGCAACTCTGGCACCGATTCATTCCGACCAGGAGCACTCACCACTGCACTGCCCCTCTCCACACCTCTCCGTTTAACTTCATTCCTTCCAAAATGTTTTTGCTCCATGGTTTTAATATGGAGGTCTGCAGCATTTTGTAAGAAATCTCTCTTAAGGAAACACTCATGGACCCAAATGTCAGAAGGAAAAAGAATACATTCACATTTGTCGGCTGAAACACCTCTATGATTAACTGAATGAGAATCTCAGAATTTGTCAGTGAAACTGTATTATGTCTCCTTCAGGTACAAGAAACACTTTGAATACACCCCTGGCCCAACACAGGAGGAGAGATTTTATGTTTTCACTTTAGGACTTAAGAGACATTTCTGTTCCTTTTATGCTGGGTGGATGTGGAGAAAATTATGGAGAAAATTTCAAGCCCTTCTCTGTCTGGAACTTGAAGTTGCTCACACTGCTCCATGCAGCACAAACACAGGGAAGATCCCTGGAATAGGTGAGTAGACATGACTCTGATTCCTCATATTCTTAAAGGTAAATGTGCTCTGATGGTGTCAGTGCAATACATGAAGGTCAGAGAGGAAAAACAGAGTTTCACAGGAAGTGAATTTTTGTTTCCTTGCTCTGAGTTTAACAGGCTGCAGTTTGTAGCGGCTGAAAATGAGCAAAGCCACTGCTCCACGAGGCAGAGATGATGGGCCAGGGATTGCTGTATCTATCCATGTATCTATGCCAAGCATAGAAAAATATCAAGAACTTGTTAAGTGATGTATTTTAAGTGATCAGCTACACGGGTTCTGCAGTCACGCACCTCCTACAAGTGCCAGTGATCCATCAGCTCTCCAGCATGCAGGCATCTCATTACAATGGAGAGCACATGAAAATCTACTCAGATTTGCCACACTTGTCAGATTTTCCACTCAGTGTAGGCCCTTTGTTCATGGCTGTGTGCTGGACTTTGGGTGCTCTGTCCCTCCTCTTCCCAAATAAACCAAATCTTTGCTTTTTGGATAGCGAGTGAGTTGTAAAAGGTGGCCTCAGCTACAGCCTGAGTTGTTATATTTTGCTCCCTTTGTTGCTGAGGCCTTTCCTGCTCTGAAAACACATTTGTATTATCATGGATAGTATAGCTCTATAGATAGATATCTTCTATATCTTACAGCTACCTTGATTCTAAAATAGAAACCAGACAGAACCTATCCACCACTTGTTAATCTATCACTTCCATTCAGACATGAAGGTTTACATTTCATGTGTTTTCCAATCTTTTGCAGTGGGTCTGCTGCAGAAAATGCCAGCTGTAAGAGTGGCAACAGGAAAAAATGGGGAATTTTTCCTTGTAAAGAGTAAATTCAAAGGTCTGTGACACCTGACTGCAGTCCTCATTTAAAAATCAGGATTATGATAAGAAGGAGAGCAGGGAATTATGGCAGGAAGTGTTTCTGCTGTTTGTTCGTGTTCTGAGCCAAAGGGATATAATATTTTTGCCCTTTCACTGAAATCCAGGGAAGACTCTTAGAAGAAGGGTTCTGTTACCATCTGTTTTGAACATTCAAGGCACAGCAGCCAATGCCCATGGGATGACATTTGCTGTTGTGTAAAGTACAAGCACAATGTCTCCTCCCCGGTTACCCTGCGGGCTTACATGCTCCAGAAGTACCCAGGATTTTCACAGCGAGTTGCACAACAGTGGATTTCAGCCAAAAAGTAAATGATAGCAACTCAAGGCAGCATCTGTAAAGCTCTACCTGAGTAATTCATGATAATGTCATTTTTTTCCCCCCTGCTCAAATGCTGGACTTGTTGATCTACAAAATATTGCAAATGCTGCCACAGATATTGGAGGAATCTGTCCCCTTGCAAAGCTGAGAAAAATGATTGATCTTATCATTTGATGTAGAGATGGGTATGAGGTTGGACTTGATGACCCTGGAGATCTTTTGCAACCTAAATGATTCTGTGAAAAGGGTGGAAGGCTGTCATTCTTAGGGACAGAATCCTACATTTAACTGCTGTCCCTCATCCCTCTCCTGTATTTTGACTCTGTGGGGCACAGGCACCGTCTCAGCTCTTGCTGGTGGCAGTTCTAAATCCTCCCCACCCAGTTTTTCCAGGGCAAGGGTTTGAAAGGAACTTGTGACAGCAGCCAAGTGTCACAGTCCTCTAAACTACAACGTTAAGTAAGTGGATTTAAAGCAGGTGGATTAAATTTTTTAGTGGGGACCGTGATGAAAGGAAATGCCTTGGCAGATCTGCAGGGCTGTCCTGGTGATTGACATCCTCAGGTATTACTGGTGCTGCAGCTGGGACCTGGAATTTCACATCTTAATACATATTTGACTAATTTTAGAGCTCTGAGGGTTTGGCAGTGACTGAGCAGCCTGTGAACAGACACGGTGGGAGAATCAGCTCCTGATTCACCAGTGATCCTGATCATGGATGGGGGCGGTTTCAAAGGGCACCTTAGCAAGGGGACACTTGTCTGGCAGACAAAATTGAGAGCTGAGCATTGAATGAGAAGTGGGGCGGTCTGAAGAGAGGTTTTTCTCTTTTTGTAAAGGGTTGCCCAGGAGAGCTATTACTTTTCCCTGTGCTTATTGCAGAATTAGCACCATGGTGTGGTCAGATCAATAAGTCTTGACTAATATTAGGCTACTAAAAGTTTTACTTGTCATATCTGCTGCCTGTTTTGGCAGAGGACAGAGAAAACCCCCTCCAAGCAATTATTTATTCCAGATGTTCATGTGTAAAGCAAAGCCAGTGCTCAGTCTCACTGGAGTGCTTTGAATGCTGTTTTTTCCGGGTGGAGAAAGACTTCCATACACCTGCCACGAGCTCCACACATAAACCAGTAAGAAAGGCAACAAATCAGTCTTCAGTCATGATTATGCAGGGTGGGCTGGGCCACAGACTGAATTAGAGGAGTAAAAAAATTCACAGAGCAACCCTTTGGGTAATTGTCCTTCTCTTTGTACGTGGAATGAAATAGGGATCCCCTGGGGAAGAAAGGAATACCTGGCCAGGTAATTATAATCACCCATGCACACAGAAAGGCTTAATTGGAATTACACAGAAAGCAGCAGCTCTGTTGTTTCCTTGCACATAAGGGCTAATTTTGCAACCTCAGTATTTTCCACACGTCCTTTTTTAATGTGAATATGTTATTTTTTCACTCAGAAAGAGTTAAGTATCAAGGGCTTCAGGCAGCAGTGGGTGAGTTGTAACAACTGATTTAGTGGCTGATTTAACCATGTCAAAGTTGGAGCCTGATGTCCTATTTTGAGTGTGGAGGAAGACACTGAGGGAGAAAAGAAGAGTGATTGAGAGACAGCATTGAGTACCTGAAGTAAATTATTGTACCACAATGAGATAAAATTGTTGGTAAATCTGGAAACCTGAAAGGCTGACAGGTAGCAAACTCAGGAAATATGAGAGGCATTAGGAAAGCATCAGCTCTCTCATTAAGTCTGCTGCTGATGAAGTTTTCCCACATTACCCATTTAAGCATTATGCAACAAAGCCAGATTTGCTTCCTACTCCAGAAAAATTAATGTTCTATAAAACTTGCTGTTGCTTTAATATTTTCCTATTAAAGTGGCATAAAATGCTGTTACATCATTTTAACAAAACGAATGGATGTTGGCCCAATTTATTATCAATTCTTGTCACAAGTGTTTCTGCAAGATGTAGGAAAGGGAAATGATCATTTGCAAAGCTCTCTGAGCCAGTGAGAGTCTATAAAACATGCTTCTGGATGAACCCTACCCTTCAGATCCCCAGTGTGGTCATGAAATAGTCCTTTTACATTTGGACAAACCCTGGAAATTCACCTTCTCACATCTCTGAAAGGCCTGTGGAAAGACAGGAATTTGTATGTCTTTCGTTGTGTCCCTCTTGTGCAGTGCTTTGATGTCCCAGCACAGCTCACAAGTGTCCTCACCTAAAAGAGAAAAATAGATTTCAGCAATGACAATGTGTATTTTTAAGAGGGCACATCTGAGTTACAGTGTGAGCAAAGGATCTGAAAAGGGAATGTAACCCAAATTTAGCATTAATACTCTTTCAAACCCCCATCCACGTATCCTGTCCCCTGACACAAAATCCACTGTTACCTTTCCAGTGATCAAAACTGGTTTTAAATCAGGCTCATGTGGAATGGATTTTACAGCCATTTGCACACTTTATTTATTTGACTAAAATTCTGGCCCACATTACTCCTCATTCTTCCGTGTTGAAATTTGTCCCAAGCAAATTCATCTGTCACAGATGCATTTTTCATGCAGGGATTCATCCTGACATGGTGTAATAGCCTTGTCCACCATCTAGGCCTAGATTTATTATTTGGTTTTCATTAGATTTTTTTCCTATTTTCTCCTTAAGACTCAGTGAATTGAAGAAATTGCACTATGCAAATACTTTTTGAGAGTGTCAGCTCTCTCTATTTTTTCCACTTGCTGTAGCAAAAATATTGCTGTCATTTTTCTTTAGTTGCAATTTCATGAAGCCCAATATTTAATTTTAGGATATTAAACCACCAAGAGTTTTCATTTTTGATTAAATAAAGTCCCTCTTCATACAAAACACAGCCATTTTTAGGTCTCTTCTGAAGCCTGGTTTTGGTTTTCTGGAGAGGTTTAGTTTTATTTTTTAATTTTTCTTTCTCATTTGCTTCTCTAATCCACAGTGATTTTCTAGGAACAAATAGGAAACCTTTCAACCACTTCTAATCAGTCCCAACTGTATCACATTGCCAAGGACTGAATTCCCTGCTGTACAGTGAGGAATCTGCAGCAGGCACTGGAATTTTTGTAACAACCACTTTTTAAACACTGTGGAGTAGAATCAAAGCTGGTTCTGTTCTCTCCCAAGTAATTCCTGCTAAGCTGCTCCAGTCCTGACAGGAGACATGGAACTATGGAAGGTTAAGGTGAAATGTCTCATCTGAACCACGGGGGCATCCACAGGGACCTGGACAAGCTCCAGAAGTGTCCCATGGGAATCTCGTGAGGTTTAACACTACCGAGGGCTGGTGCTGCACCTGGGTTGGGGCAATCCTTGGGATCAATCCAGGCTGGCATGAGCAGATGGAGCAGCCCTGGGAGAAGGACTTGGGGATGCTGGTGGGTGAGAGCTGGACCTGCTGCATCCCAGAGTCCCCTGTGTCCTGGGCTGAGCCGCAGTGGGGGCAGCAGGGAAGGGATTAGGATTGTGTCCCTGTGTCCCTGTGCCCAGGTGAGAGCCCACCTGCAGAGCTGCCCCAGCCCTGGGGCCCAGCACAGGGAGGACGTGGAGCTGCTGGAGAGAGGCCAGAGGAGGCTCCAGGATGAGCAGAGGGATGGAGCAGCTCTGCTGGGAGGAAAGGCTGCCAGAGCTGGGATTGTTCAGCCTGGAGAGGAGAAGCTTTGGGGTGAGCTCAGGGTGGCCTTGCAGGGCCTGAAGGAGCTGCAGGAAAGCTGGAGAGAGACAATTGCCAAGGGCTGGAGGGCCAGGAGCCAGGGAATGGCTTCCCAGTGCCAGAGGGCAGGGCTGGATGGGAGATTGGGCAGGAATTGTTCCCTGGGAGGGTGGGCAGGCCCTGGCACAGGGTGCCCAGAGCAGCTGGGGCTGCCCCTGGATCCCTGGCAGTGCCCAAGGCCAGGCTGGACATTGGGGCTTGGAGCAGCCTGGGACAGTGGGAGGTGTCCCTGCCATGGCAGGGGTGGGATGAGATGATTTTTCAAATCCCTTCCAACCCAAACCACTCTGGGATTCCATGATCTCTTCTAAGCAGTTCCATTGAACCAAAGCCCACCAGGGCTCTGTGGGGTTTCAGATGTGTCCAAGTGTTACAAAAAATGCATCTTTGCACTGCTCAGTGAACGAGCCGGATAAATGTGGGAGCAAACAGAACATCTCAGTCCTCCAAACCAGCTCTGCCAACATTCCAGCACTGAAAAGCAGCTGCAAAACTTTACCAGGCACTCACTTTAGATGGATACCCCTGGAATATGCAGCCCAGTGACTGCACACAGTGGCATTTGACCCTAATCATGGAGAAATGTGGAGACAGAGGCCACCTGTGTAAAGAGAGTTTGGCCAATAGATGCAGTCATGCTCAAAACATTTGCCCCTGCCCACCACCCCCACTTCCTTTCCAGGATTCCCGGGTGGAATGCATCAAGGGCTTGGGGTTTTTTTTCCCCTGTGCATTTGACTTTCACTAGCAATATTTTATTTTTTAAAGGTTTGGGCTCATGATCATTCCTTTTAAAAATAGGCCCTTCCTTGCGTGCCTTTCATGCCCAAATGCCAGCTCTACTTTCAGTAGACTGGAAAGTTTAATTTCTCTTTTTTTTTTTTTTTTTTGATGTGAATTGAAGACTGGCTGGTCAGCTTTCACTACTGATTGAATCCTTCAGCTTTGTTCTGGATCATGATTATGTTTGATGATGAATCAAATTAGCTTTTATGCTTGACAACCGGTAAATAAAAAAATCTAGTTTAAAAAATTATTTCAAGGGAAATGAAGTTTGGAGAGGGTGGAAAAAAACCCCCAGTCTAATGAAAGCCAAGTTCTTGGAAATAAAACTAGGGGACAGATAAAATTTAAGTGAAATGCAAATTATTAAGACAGCTTCTTTGCTGAATCAGGCAAGTGTCCAATTCACTGTTTCCATGAAACATGGTGCTGTGTTCACTTGTCACAGGCGATTTGTAAATTCCAGCAGGTCTCCTGCTTATTCCTACCATTGCTCCAGCAGATCTTACATATTTGCTGTATTTCTTATATCACACTTAAAGAAATTATCACAGATTGTGGGCTGGCAGGAAAAAAACCTCCCTGGCGAGCTGCAAGTTTGTACTCTGCCTTGGGTAAATGAGTCAAACCCCACCACCTCTCCCCTCTGGCTCAGGCTCTGGGAAGCAAAAGCTTCAGCTCACACCTGCTCAACAGGACATCTCTGCTGGAAACATTGTTCAAAAAATTATTATGGAGATGCAAATAGGAGATAATAATAATAATAACTTCACTGAGACAAGAGGCCGCCAGTTACTTTGAGGAGCCTCTGAGGTAATTATGTGCTGATAAATTGTGTAATAGTGTATTTTGGGACTTTCTAATGGTGCCATTCAGGTGTTGCACAGATCATCTCTTCTTGCAAAAGCTGATTGGTGTGCTTTGTCCTGCTGGTGAATGTGGTCTGTAAAAAGCATGAGGGTGGAAAAGCTTAGGGCTAAACCCTGACCACCAAAATGCCTGCAATGAATTCTGCACTAGCAACTCAGTCACTTCAGAGCACCCCAAAATGCTCTCAGTCCCCTTCTCCTTTTTTATGACATCACAAGATTTGCAGCATTTGATTGTTGTAGCTCTGTGGTTATTCACTGACATATTTCTTCTTGTATTGTAAAGAGAGAGCACAAAGAATCAAATGTCAAATTTCTTGTCATTTTTCAGCTCAAAGTGCCTGAAGTAATGACAGGGATTCTTTCTGTGTTCCTGGTTTAGGCTGCTGGGCTGGAATGATACTGGATTTATTCTGGCAGAACACTGGCAGAGCTCTGTGCAGGTACAGCTGGGTGGAGAGGTGACAAGAGACTCTCTGCATGCTCGGTGTGATGATGTTCAGGAGAGTTTTGATGGCAGTGGAGTCTAACCTGATAAAAACAATCTGTCTGTGTTACAGACTCCTTGAATTCCCTGCTCCTGCAGCAGGAGACACAAGGGTTATCCCACCAGCACAGATGCCCTCTTTGCCTGCCCAGTGCCTCCAAATATGCTGATCTCATGTGAAAGGTTCAAAAACAATTGGACAGAAGGACAAGACAGGCAGGTTGTATAATTGCATAAACCTTTTTTCTTGAGGAAATACGGGAAAACCCCAGTAACTGTTAGTAAAACCTCTCCCCCCAGCAGTGGATCTATTTATTTATTTATTGGCTTTACATGCAAAATATCCATAGGATTTTATCAAAACTGTGTCCATTCATTGAAAATTGATGATATTTAGCTGTGCTACAGATATGGGATACACCAAAAGATGCATCTGAGGTGGCCCTGATTTCCCAGGAGATGTTTAAACAGTCTGACCCCATTCCCTGTTCCCACTGTCGTGGTGCCATGTATTTTCTCACACTAGGCACCAGTATTCCAGGGTTTTGTTCATCTCCTGCACCCTGTCTCTGATCTGGAGCTGCGCCCCTGCCAGGACACCAAACACAAACCAAAAATTATTCCTTTTGTATTCCTGGCAATTTTGAACAGTGTTTAATGACCTGCTCCTTTCCCTTTGTGTTGCAAAAACCTGGGGACTCTTGCCAGCTCCTGGGGTCCAGAATTCCTCTTGCACCACTTCCAGCCTGCTGCAGTCACGAGGGGAAGGGAAGCAGCTGTCACACAGCCATAAAGCAGAAGTATTTTCCCTATTTTCACAGGTTTTCCTTTAAGCTGTCCCGTCCATCTTCTCCACACTTTGCATTTCACTCAGATCTTGTTTTCCAACCCTGTGCCTGTGTGCCCTGCTCCCAGACTCTCCTGGCCTGGCGATTGTGCATTTTTTTCCCAAGGGGAACACGCAGATTTTCTCTTTGAAATCTGCCTGAAGCGTGGCAGCAGAAATCCCCCACTGTCATTTCACATTCAGGGAATGAACAGGGGAAGGAAGGTCCTTCACTCCCCGTTTGTTGCACAGGGGATAAGGGAATATTTTTGTCAGCCGTCCACACTAGGTGGTATTTTTTTTTTGTTGCACTGCTGGGCACGGAACTTGTGAATTCATTTCTGTCTTCAATCATTAGGCAGGTACTTCCAAATTTTCAGCTTGGGATTTGGCAGCGTGCTGCAGCACAGGGTGTGTGTTATTAAAATCATCTACTCTGCAATGAGGCAGAGAACGCGTGATGTTCACTCACATTTTCACCCTCTCATCCTGGAATAACCATTCCCTTGTTCCCACTGGACAAGGCACCAACTGGGCAGTCTCAGTTTCAGCTGAATCAGCAGCAAAGTGCATTTCTTCAATTTAGAGTGAGTGTTGGACATGGATTTGTGCTAGATTCCACCTGGGTCTGGGGGACAGATTATTCCCAGAATTTTTAAAGACCCCTGAGGCAAACATATTTTCCTGACACCTTTTTGAAAAAGTTTCAACTCAGAGTAATCTTCTACTGGCTTGGCTGTTTATATCCCATTTTTGGGGCATTTTTGGCCTGGTTTCTCTATGTCTCATGGAAATACTCTCCTTGTAGCCCTGTCGAAATGGGCAGGTTTGGCTGCAGGATATTGAAGGATGCGATGCAGAAAACATTCAGATGTTGGGATTTGGCTGTTTCAAATAGAGCTTGTCTGCAATTAATTGAAAAGCTTTTATTTCCTTTTATATTTCTGTTTATTTTGGAATTCTGGTGGGGTTTTCCCCCAAATATTCCAAACTCAGTACAAAGCAGATATGGTGACAATGAGTAGCCTGGCTGTAAATGGTTTGGAAAAAGCTTTCAAAATGATCAGTACCATATTTATCACAGAATCACAGGATTATTCAGGTTGGGGGGGACCTTAAATATCCATTTTCAACCTCCTGCCATGGGCAGGGACACCTTCCACGAGACCAGATTGCTCAGAACCCCCTTCCAGCCTGTCCTTGAACACTTCCAGGGATGGAGGTGTTCCTACAGCCACCCTGGGCAAATACAAAATAGTATTTTACTATTTTGATCTATAAAACTTCATTTTTAGTGAGTATTTTGCATTTTTCCCCTTAAAAAAGTTTCAAGCACTAAATAAAAAAAAAAAATCAATAATATTAAGAAAAATATCTATTCTTGTAAGTCAGAAATTACACAATGGGAGTCAAGTCAACTTTTTTTTTGTTGTTTTTGGAGATGCTTTTTAAATTGCTGCACTGATTTGGCAGAGGAAAGACAGGATTTTTGAAATCTCAAAAGACCTGGTGGTGCAAAGAAAACCCTTTCAGCTGATCCCAAATATGACAGATTTCATCAGAAAATATTTCGTACTAAAATGTCCTTCAGAAATCACTGAAACCTATTCAGGTCTTGAGTTGTTCTCTTCAGAATTTTTGATGGCGAGGAACAAATGGAATTAATTATGAGCCTTGTGTGTGTGCGTGTGTGTGTCTTTAAGTAATTGTAGAATAGTCCAATATTAGTCCTGGACTAAAATGTGAAATTATGATCAGAAAACCTCCGCTTGGCTTCTCACAGTAAGAGAAAAGACACTGCCCGTGGCTGGAGTTATATAATGTCCATCTCTATTATGTCCTTACATAATTTGTGCAGTGGATTTGGTGACAGTAAAATGGGATTAATGTTTTGAAAGGTTCAAAGTGTCCCAAAAGGAATCTGCTAAAGAATTCTACCCTCTCCTCTCCTGGAGCCTGAATTCTGTGGGAATGTGAGACAGAGGGAGAGGTGAATGTGTGGGAAGACAATTTACCTGGCAACCTGTCTCATGTTTGCTGACTGTTGAGGGTAAGAAACTTACAGCTTTGTGAGGGGAAAAAAAATCCCCCATTAACTTTGCTGCCAGAAGAAATCCATTTTAAATTCCACTGTAGGTGCTTTTTAAACAAATCTGTAATTCCAACTCCAACAAGTGCAGCTGAGCACAGGAACCTCAGCAGAATCTGCCCACTTTTTTCTGAGTTTTTGGATTCAGGGGACATGTGGGAGCATGAGTGTGAGGGGACTGCAGCCCCATATGTGTGGGGATCCTCTTGGCAGCCGTCACCCTCCTTCAGGAAGGGATCCAAGGCAAGTTCTTGATGTGCTCCATGGGATTAATAAAGCAGAATAATGGGAAATGGTTGTGGGATACAGATACAGGGACTGTGTGAGGGATGGAGTGCTGGTTATTCCTGGGACTTGTCAGGTGACTGGGTAAAAAATTCTCCTGAAAGACTTCATGAATTGCAGTGTGGGTGACAGGAGAATCCTCTTGGCCAACATCCTCCTGTTAGTTTAAAATGCCCCCCTTACCATGTATAAGGATCTTTCCTCATTAGAACGAGATCATCCACGGCTGTTAACATTTTCAAATATTTTCCCTGTCATAAGTGGAATGCTGCAGGTGTCCTACTAAGTGTAATTGGGACATAAAAGCGGGTGGATTTAGGAGGGTGGCACATCAGTACTTTAGTCCTTCACAGGACTCACCTGATTTTTTTAGACTTCTGAGAAAGGAAGTGAGATACGTAGGCCTTTGACACCAGACTTGCTCATTTGGCAGCTGTCCATCCTACACATGGCTGGTACCACATTCCTTTGCATTTCCAGTCAAGGAGTGCCTTCAGCAGCCTCACCTTCCCCTTCATGGACAGGGGGATGGGATGGTTCTTTTGTGAGAAAAGGCAGCAGTTTTTTCCCCTCAATTCTGTCCCAGTTCTAGTGAGTTACACTATTTATTTCTTCGTGGCTGGGGTACAAAGGGGTTTGGTGCCACCTGGCAATCAGACACTGATTGCTGACCCAAAACTGGGACCACATCACAGGGATACAGCTAAAACTGGAGGGGCTGAGAGAGGGTGGGAGCCTGCAGGCTTCACCTGGAGCTGACCAAAGCTGAAGTGCTGCAGGGCACTCATGCTCTCCAAGGTGTTTGAGTTGGTTTTACAGAAAGGGTCAGGCTGGAAGGGAGCACAGAGGGTCACTGGTGCCACCTCCCTGCTCCAGCAGGGTCATCCCAGAGCCCAGGGCACAGGGCTGTGTCCAGACAGCTCTGGAATGTCCCCAGGGAGGAGAGCCCAGAGCCTCTGTGGCCAATCTGCTCAGGGCTGGCCCTGCCCAGGGCAGCAGTTCTGCCTCCTGTGCAGGGCAATTGCCGGGCTCAGGCCCTGCCCGTGGCTCTGGTGCCGCTGCCGGGCCCCGGAGCAGAGCCCGGGCCCTGCCCTGAGCCCTCCCTGCAGCCAGGGACACCCAGGGCTGAGGGCCCCTCTCAGCTGGGGCTCCTCTCGAGGCTGAGCAGCCCCGGCTCCCTCAGCCTGTGCTGGGCACGGAGCTGCTCCAGGCCCTTCCTCAGCTGCGCAGCCTCCGCCGGCCCCGCTCCAGGAGCTCCCTGGCCCTGCTGGGCTGAGGAGCCAGAGCTGGGCACGGCACCCCAGAGGTGCCTCCGGGGCTGGGCACAGGGGCAGGATAACCCTGACCTGCTGGGAATGCTCTTCCAATGCACCCCAGGACACCATTAGCCCTTAAAATCAGTGCTCAGGGAAGGAGAAAGCTGTGTGTGCTCAGCCCTTGCAGCTGCTCCACACTCCCTGTTCCTGACACTGATTTATGCTGTGGGGGAGTAGACAATGCCTCAGAACACAATAATAGACTTTGGGTTTGTTTACTGACTTTCATGCCCTGAAATGCTCTGAGCAACCTCCACAAATGGCAAGTTAAATGTTAACAGTTCCATGTGCTGCAGAGTTCCGTGGGTGAATTAACCCCCGTAGACTTTCCACTTGTGAACTCGCAGCCACCCTCTGCTTGAGGCTCTGTACCCTTTCCCTGGAAGGTTTTTCCAGACATTTGGTGACAGAAATCTTCCCCTGGAGGCTCTCACGCTGTTGCCCTCATGCTGTGACCTCGAGGGCCCTGCAAGCCCAGACCCTGCTGTTTTGGTGGCCCTTTGTGGGAAGCGATATCTGCCAACAACTGTGGGCTCAGCTGGTAAAGCTTTGGAATATAAACCTGTCTCAACACCCTGTGTGCAACAAAAGCCTGAGCAGACAAAATTCAGCAGCCAGTCTGAGCTCATCCTACCTAAATTTCTGTCTTAGAGCATTTCCAGCTGCAGAAAGCACCTGCTGGGCCAGGGTGTTAAAGATCACCAACCATATGTACCAATCCTCCCTCTTCCCCCTGCTTTCCCTTGAACTTCTGTCCCATATTCAAATTAGGTATCAGAATCCCAGCAATGTATTCCATCAGAAGCAAGTGGCATTTATCTTTCTTAGCCTGGCTTCCAAAATAAATGAGGCTGGTGTGACCCATCTGACAGTCAAACCCTCTCATATCTTTTAAATCTGTTGGGGAAATGGTCCTGCAAAGCACTAAAATAATAAAAAGGTTGTAAATTTACTTAACCAGGGGAAAAAAAAAATATCATTCAGGTGTGTAATTCTCATATCTATCTTCACTTTAGTTGGCAACCTCACCAGTTCTCTCACTCATTTAAACCTTTTGCAAGCTTTAAACATTAATTGATGTACTGTATTATCATTTCTGTTAAACTGTTTCTGGCAATATTTGGCAAGTTCTTGTTTCTCCTTGCCAATCTCCTTGTTTTGGATTGTGTGAGGAAATAATGTATGCACAGAGCAGGCTGTGACTGGGGAGTTATTGCTTGATAAAACCTGTGACTTTCTTTTCCTGATTATTGCATTTTAAGCTGTGTTTGTGACAGACTGTCTGACATATTAGACATAATAAAGAGCCTAATAAACAGTATTATTGAAATCCATGTAGAAGATAGGTCAAAACTCTGAGAAGAAGAAGAAAACACTGTTAATTATAGATGGAAGGCTGACTTCTGAAAGTGCTGGAGGGCCTGTTTTAAGGATGTTTATCTCCAGTAGGTTATGAAAAAGTCAAAAGATCACATCCCTATCAACAAATATGTATAAAAGAAATTTAGAAATGAATATCCATTATATTCCTTTATTGAGTTATGAAGATAAATGAGATGCCAGAAACTAAACTTTTATCTCTGGTGACATAATGTTTTTCTGTTTTCTACTTTTATTTCCTTCCTCAAGTTTTCTTTTCCCCTCCAAGCCAAAATGTTTTTTTCTTCCCTGTGCTCAGCTGAAAGTAAATGAGTCTTTAAATGATTTCTTGATTTTTACTGATCCTTGCTACTCCATAGTTTTGTAATCAAAAACATCTCAAGTGTAAAGGAACAAAGTCTTCTACAGCAACACCACATGCTTACTTAGGAGGATATGTTATCTTTTGCTACAACTTTATCTTTTTCTGACAGCTATAAGTTATATTAAAGCTTTAGGATTCTTAATATGTTAAAAATATTCTTCCTTTCCCAGTCCCTTAATCGTGAGTGATGGCTTGGGCCTCTGGAGCTTAATTTTATTAAAATTGGCCTGGGTCATGCCCAGGTATGTGATAGTGGGCAGAAGTTATTTCCGTAATCCCAATAACTTTCAGGTTGTGTCAAATGGGAAGACAAAGCAAAGGGCCAGGGATCTGTCCCAACTCACCCTCTTGCTGAACAGTTTGGGGGGAGGGCATTAAATATTTAAGAGGTAATTAGTGATGGTTAAAAGGCACCAGGCAGTGCACAGATTTGGGAGAAGCTCTGAAGGGACACATGGGATGAAGAGAGATACAGAGTCATAGAATTACTTGGATTGGAAGGGACCTCATCCAGTCCCACCCCCTGCCATGGCAGGGACACCTCCCACTGTCCCAGGCTGCTCCAAGCCCCAATGTCCAGCCTGGCCTTGGGCACTGCCAGGGATCCAGGGGCAGCCCCAGCTGCTCTGGGCATCCTGTGCCAGGGCCTGCCCACCCTGCCAGGGAACAATTCCTGCCCAATCTCCCATCCAGCCCTGCCCTCTGGCACTGGGAAGCCATTCCCTGGCTCCTGGCCCTCCAGCCCTTGGCAATTGTCTCTCTCCAGCTTTCCTGCAGCTCCTTCAGGCCCTGCAAGGCCACCCTGAGCTCACCCCAAAGCTTCTCCTCTCCAGGCTGAACAATCCCAGCTCTGGCAGCCTTTCCTCCCAGCAGAGCTGCTCCATCCCTCTGCTCATCCTGGAGCCTCCTCTGGCCTCTCTCCAGCAGCTCCACGTCCTCCCTGTGCTGGGACTCCGGAGCTGGGAATTGGGTTTGGAAGCTGATTAGGACCTTTTGTAGGCCCCTGTAAGACAAAAGGAAGCAGAGTTTTTCTTTATCTACTCAATCCACCCGACACGAGGCTGTGCAGAAGCTGTAGAACACTGGGGATCAGTAACACTGGAAGTGAGTGGCACAGGCTGCCCCTTGTTGTAGCAGGAGCCTTCTCTACCTGCCAACACCTGCACAAAGTGTCTGGAGGTGGGAAGTCTATGAAGAGACAGCTGGGCAGGGCTCTCACCCCACTCCTGTTTGGTCTTGTTGATGTGGTTCAAGTTGTAGATCACCAGACTGCTGGAATTCATGGAACTGGACCTTCCTGTGGCACTCCTTGCCTGATCTACCACTCTCTACTGCACTCAGGCTCCCAGATGGATTTGTAGCACCTTCTGCTGTTCCTCTGTATCTGCAGATGTCAAGCAGGCCTGTGGAGTCTCCTTTAACACCTGTCTCCTCCTTGGATACTGCCATGCCACGTCTGACACATTCCCTGAGGTGTCCCCTCCACACACTCCTGTCTGACAGCTCTGCCTCCTGTTCCCATCTGCGCCTGGTGCACCCGGCAGGAGCAGCTGTTCCTACTCCAGACTTCCCTACTTTCCCCTCTGGCAGCTGAATCTCATGATCCTGGAGCAGATACGCTCTCCTGTTATGTGACTGGACATCTCCAGCCTGTGGCTGGAGACGCATGACCCTCACATTTGGGGATTTGACTGACCTATAGATGGAACAAGTGTGCCTGTGGGAATGGTGACGTTGTTTGGAATCTGAACATCTAAACATTTTTTCTTCATGGAAAGGGTGGTCAGGCTTTTGAAGGGGCTGCCCAGGGAGGTTTGGAGTGCCCATCCCTGGAGGTGTCCAAGGAATGACTGGATGTGGCACTCAGTTGACAGGCTGGTCATAAGTCAAAGGCTGGACTCAATGATTTTGGAGGTCTTTTCCAACCTTAATTATTCTGTGATTCTGTAAAAAAACTGAGGAGTGACATCACTGGAGACTGGGGACTCTTCATGGCTGGAGAGATCCCAGTGCTTGGAAAGCAGGGATGGAGTCTCCAAAATCATTGATGATGTTCTGCTCGGGATGCCAAGAGAGGCTGAATGGGAATTGTTGTGATGGAGAGGTAAAAGAGGGAAATACTTAGAACTCACCTCGAAGGATGGTAGCCAAACCACCATCAAAAATTTCATTTATTGTTTCTTAGATTAAAAAAGCTGTTTAAACACTGCATTTGTTTGCATCAGTGGAGACCAGGGTCAGAACACTTCTTTTGCACTTCCCTTCATTTCTCTGAAATGTAAATACATTTCTTTATGTGCTGAGGGATTTTCTTCGGTCCACAAAGGTACTTCCAAACCCTGAATTGAAGGACTTGTTGGGCACTGGTTTTCACTTAGTGAATTGAATTCCCAAAGAGAGGGGCTGGGATTATTGGAAGGTATTTATGTCTCTAATGATGCCTTGGAAAAACAGGTCACAACTGAGGTCATGTTGGCTGCCAAGTATTGAGAATCTGTACAAACACATCTCTTGGGCTGTGAATAAATATCATACATTCTGCAGAATTAGGTTTTGCTTGCACTTTATGGCATTGGTGTTTTTCCCTTTGGTTAAACTGTGGAGATATTTGGGGATTTACAGTTTGCCTTTTAAGAAATAAAACCTCTTGCTTTTCTACAGTGATGATTTTTTTTTTTTGCATTTATTTATACAGTGTTGAGGTGTTTTTCCACAGAAGGTCTAGGTAGCAGTCATTTTTAAGACTTTTTTCCCCTATTGAGTTCTTGCATTCAAAGAATTACTAATTAAGTTCTTCATTAGCTAATTTGTGTTGCAATTTAACCTCACTGAGTTTGTAAAAGGTGCTGTTACTTCTGACAACATTTGTGCTACAAACGAATTTTTCTACACTTCAACAGAAAGTGCCTGAACTTAGGGAAGAACAAATATTAATCTTAAAATACATTGAGTGATAAGTCCCAAACCTCTTCATTTAGGTGATTATAAATCAACACTTGATTGTCCTATGCAGATGCAGTAGGAAGTGTGACACTAAACTTAATTTTTGGATCCAAGTACCAATATAATATTGGTTCACAAATATGGCCAGGAGATTTATGGACACAGAGCTTTCTTTTTCATGAGCAAACAGATCATTCACAATTGTTTCTCAGTTTTTATATTAAAAAAAAAAAAAGGAATTTGGTGTTTATAAAAGCCTGATCTTCCTGGCAAGCTGCTGGGGATAGTGTAGCTCCTCCTCCAACTGCAAGGCAGTAAATTGGTGTTATTAGTGGAGGAGGAACCATTCCCTGTTATTCAGGTTGTTTAAAACTTCCCACATAAGAGCCTGTATTTAATTCTAATCTTTGTACTGATCTTCAATTCCACTTGGATGAAACTTTTTCCAGAAAGCCACATGCCTTAGGTGGAGATTTGAAGGAGAGAGGAGACCTTCACTGAAATAATTGGTATTCTGTAAGAGACTCAAGGGAAAAACAAAAAGTGCTTTTCACTCCAGTGAAACATCCAATAATCTTTTCTTCAAGTTAATCTTCACCCCATGTGCTTGGGACTTAAAGATAGATTTTAGCCAGAGGCATCCTTTTGTCCATGTCCATGAGCAGGTTCCAGCTGAGCAGGATCTTCCCTGGAACTGGAATTTCAGACACCTGGGGGTTACTCCGTCCGTGCTCCTTTGGGGAGAGGAGCAACATGCTCTCAGTTGCTGTGCTGCTGAATCCAGCACCTAGAACCTGTTTTTCACTGATGAAACCAAAATAAAATACTGTGGGAAGAACTGAAAGTGGAAAAAGTGATACCAGCACTCAGCAGCCATGGTTGGACTGGAAGCAGGTCTGAGGAGGGAGTGAGAGGAGATGACAAAGAATCCTTGATGGAAAAACTCATGGGATTGCAATGCAAACCACCAGCAGTAGAGTACAAATACTGACATTTTCCAGGCATGGAGTTTCCTATGACATAAAAAAAAAAAAAAAAAAAAAAAAAATTGAAAACACTTCAAATTTTACTGTTGTGATACAGAACTTTGTGACATCTGAAGGTTTTCATGCAGGCTAAATTACCTCAGCTACCACTGGCTAAGTCACCTCACTGAAATTGTTATTTCTTGATTTTAGACACCTCTGTGTTATCATTCAGTCTTCTGACATTGTAACACCACCTCTCAAAATGTCCTGCACAACCTTTCCAGGAGATTACCTGGTTTTAATTCAATGATTTTGCCCTGACCTGAAAGTAAAAGCCCACTCATCTGTCTGCAAGTGGGTGAAATGAAAATTACAGTAAAGACTTGCAGCTTTAACTCCCTGGCAAACTCCTGTGGAAAGTGTTGCTCTTCCTGATTTCTTCTAATGTTATATTCCCCAGTTCCTGAGCCTCAGCAAGACTGATACACTCAGTCATCACAACAATTTATAACTTGCTGCAGAATCCCATGGAGGTAAATATGAATAGACTCAGGAAATTAGGTTTTCTCACAACGGTCAAGTTGATTTTATTAGTAGCAAATCAAAACTTTCCTGTTCTCCATTTCCTCCTTGCTTTGTAACAGCATCTTTATCAAAGAACCTCAATTTTTAGATGGCCAATGCATTTGTTTTCATTTTATTTATTTGACATCAGCTGACACAGGGATTCTGTTGTGCTTGGGAGAGATGACTTTGTGAGCGAATCGTGTTAAGCAAAGCCCAGAGTAAGGGAATGATTGTACAGGATGATGCTGAAGACTTGTGACTCTGAGATCCACTGTGAAGCACTTCCATAATCCTTGCAGGAGTCAGCAGTGTGTCAGGAATCCATGGATATTCAGAGAGCTCGTTTCAGAATAAACAAACTAACCTCAGTTTATTCATTTTCCTAATGTTTTTGAGAGAGTTGAAAGGTGATCTCTGAGAAGGAAAGAAGGTTGTTGTTTCCTGTTACAGAGATCTGTCTGCAATACCATCAATTACTCACCAGATTAAAGGACAAAAGACATTTTAAATTGAAATTATAAATCAGCAAGGAAAAAATCAAGCAGATTAGATTACTGAAGTTGTAGAGCAGTGCTACTCTGACAGAAACTAATGGAAAATGGAAAAGCAAACAGAATGATTAAAACATGATGATGGATCCACAAAACAGAAGCAAAGAATATTAAATTAGTTTCCTAAAATATTAAATTAAGCCAGTAAATTAAAAATGCTCAGGTGAAAGATATTCTTCTCTCTGTATTACATTATTGCCCTCTCTTAACAGTGATCAATTATTTTATCTTGTCAACTCTATTAAATCCCGCCATGGGTAACGAATTTCTCAGGATATGTGTTGTTTGTTCGGTCCTTTTTTAAACAATCTGTCATGGTTTGACCCCAAACTGCGCTGTACAAGGCGTAGGTGGCCCCAGAGCTGGCTGGCAGGTCCAGAAACAGAGTCCCCTCTGCTGCTGGATCTCTCACATGAGGCTCTGATGCTGAATTTGGGAGATGGGGGACAAATTTTAGCACAGTCCCTGCCATTTACAGCCTTTCTAACTTCCCAAGAGACCTCAATGAAACTCGTGATGAAGACATTGTTTATGAGGATGGGTGGCTGCATCCAATTTGTATCTTTTCTCTTTATCTGTTTAGATTTTGGGGGTTCCAGGATAGGCACTGTTTCTTCAAACTCCTGAGAAAATGTTTCTGCTTGGAACTGAAGTTTCTAGGCATTATTGGGAATAAATAATGACAACAAAAATGATGATTTCATCACCATAACAACTGAGGTAATGGGACAGGTTTCCCAGAGAAGCTGTGGCTGCCCCTGGATCCCTGGAAGTGTCCAAGGCCAGGCTGGACAGGATTGGAGCAACCTGGGGTAGAGGAAGGTGTCCCTGCCCATGGCAAGGGGGTTGAAGAAGATGATTTTTAAGGTTCCTTCCAACCCAAACCATTCTCTGATTCCATGATAACATTTTATTTAAATGTTTTAAATTTAAACTAAAATGTGTCCTGGTTGTTCTGTCCATGGAAATGATGCAGAGTGGATGTAAACTTCACATATCCACACGGATGTTGAGTTGACTTCTGGCAGTGCCTGGTTTTCCCTTGACTTTGGAGAAAATGCTGGATTTTCTTTGGACATTAGCTGATTTAGACAATACCCTTTTACAGAAGCCAGCCAGACTTAGCCACAGACCAGGGAAGAAAACTCTTGTTTGAGACTGTCATGGAAACATTTGGGAATTTCCCCCATGAAAAAAGTCCTGTCAAGATAAACTACTGAGAAGCTGTTCTGTAGTAACACTTCAGTTTTAATATACGGTTTTCAAACTTGAGGACTTCCTCAGCTGGTCAGTCTTTTAAAGTGGGATTAGAAGGAAATTTCTACAGTATCTTCCACTGGGAAGCAGGGAAATGTTAGATGTGTAGATTAAAGAAAAAAGATGATATATATGGGAAGAAGAGGGTTATTTTTCCCTGTACAAATACACTGTGAGTACCTTTGAGGTGTGTTAGCCAAAGGTAGATCCTCTGAGGCTAATTCAATGTGACAACAGGGGAGAATTGAGCCCACCAGTCCCAGAAATCACTCACTGTTTATGTTTTCTACCAGAATGTAAATGTTTCTGTTCAGATGAGGTCTTGGTGAATGCAAAGCCTGCAGACCTTCTTCCTGTTTTCACAAAGGGAAAGGTTCCCCAGAAAAAAACCCACTTAAAGGCCAGCAAAGACATTCTGTATGTTCTCTCCAGCCTATTTTCTGTTCCCCCTCGTTGTGTAAGCGTCTTAATTTAGACCTGATTCTTTTATCAGCACAGATTGGATGTGTCATGAAGTAGCTGAATCCCAGCTGGGTGGTCCCAGCACAGAGCATTTACGCAGCTCCTTGGAGGCAGGTGAGACTTGGATCCACACGGACTCCATACCTGCCATGTCAGCATCCCGCTCTGGAGAACCAGATTTCCTGGATCACAGGGAGTGCATCCCTGCTCTGCCACAGCTAAAGAGGGAGATGTGATCAGCACTGAACTGATTTCATTCTTGGAAGATATCTGGAGACAGTTTTTATGCTAACCTGCAGGCACAAAAATGTATTATGTTGAAGCTTGATTTGATAATGGGTATAATTTTATTTAGGTTGCCTTAATCTTGGGTCAGTATAGAGAAAATACGCCTGGAACGATGGAAAACATTTTAACAAAATGTTCTTCCACTCATTCTGTGATTTTGTGATTTGGTAGAACCAAATTTTGGCAGAACCTTCATGCCTGTATGCATAATTTTTAAAAATCAGTTTTAATATATAGAGAGCGCCATGTTTTTGATCATACTTTAAAATTGTAATTTTGGAATGTTTTCTTGTGCCTGTTCTATTAGATTTGTAATAATTATTAAAATTTCAGCTTTGTTATAAATCGTTTCACTGCTCAGTTTCGTGCTCACCAAGAAAAGACAGCAAAGAATCAAATATCCTTAAAAAAGGCAATTGATGAACACTTCCCATGTCATATCTGTCTGGTAACACTTTTCTAATAACTTTGGCAAGTCATGAGAGTGAAGCAAATTATGCTCCTTAATTAGGGAGTGTATTTTGAACCTCACGAGAGTCTCAAATCACACCACTATTTTTAAAAATCCTGTGTATGCGAGCTTAAAAGCCTAATTTTAGATTTGCTATTTTGAAAATGATAGTCTGTGTGTATTAAAAATTCTCTATTAGTCTATTGAAAGCCTAATCATTTCAGTTTTTCAGAGTGACAGATTCTCTGCCACTAAAAAGGTTTAGCAGGAAAATAGACACTTTAGTAGGAAAATGGGTCATTTTCTTTGATTCACAGATTTCTTTATCATTTTAATGTCTTTTAAAGCAGTACATGAGCAAAGCTCTATGTTCTGTTAGCTTTGTGGGCCAACAGTCTTAATTGTAATATTTTGGAGTTCTTTTCTGCAAATTACTTGTGACATGGCCATGCAAGATCTTGTTTCGAGTGGAGTTTAACTCCAGCCAGCAACTGACCCCACCCAGCCCTCACTCAGTCCCCACCAGTGGGACTGGGGAGAGAATTGGAGAGTAAAAGGGAAAGAATTTGTGGGTTGAGGTGAAGACAGTTTAATAGGTAAAGCAAGAGCCACATTCACAAGCAAAGCAAATCCCAGAATCCATTCCCCACTTGCCCTGGGCAGGCGGCTGTTCAGCCATCCCTGAAAAGCCAGGATCCATCCCATGTAACAGTGACTTGGGGAGAAAAATGCCATCACCCCAAACACCCACCTTCCTTCTGCTCCCATCTCCAGACTCTGAGCATGATGCCATATGGTGTGGGACATCCCTGGGGTCATTTGGGGTCAGCTGTCCTGGCTGTGTCCCCTCCCAAATCTGTGTGCACCCCCAGCCCACTCATCAGGGCAGTGGGGTGGGAGGCAGAAAAGGCCTCAACTTTGTGCAAGTGCTGCTCAGCAAAGCATCCCCAAATTGTCAACACTGATTCCAGCACAAATCCAAACCACAGCAGAGAAGTTTCATCTTCATTCTCCCACATTTCCAGATCTCTCTTGGATCAGGAGCAGGGCAGGGATTGTCCCTCTGTGCTGGGCACTGAGAGGCCCCTTGAGGGCTGTGCCCAGTTCTGGCTCCTGCAGGAGAGCCCTGGAGGGGCTGGAGCGTGTCCAGGGCAGGGAAGGGAGCTGGGAAGGGGCTGGAGCCCCAGGAGTGGCTGAGGGAGCTGGGAAAGGGGCTCAGCCTGGAGCAAAGGAGGCTCAGGGGGGACCTTGTGGCTCTGCACAAGTCCCTGACAGGAGGGGGCAGCCGGGGGGGTCGGGCTCTGCTGCCAGGGAACAGGGACAGGAGGAGAGGGAACGGCCTCAGGCTGGGCCAGGGGAGGCTCAGGGTGGACAGCAGCAGGAATTTCCCCATGGAAAGGGAGCTCAGGCCTTGGAAAGAGCTGCCCAGGGAGGTGCTGTGAGGGTTGTTGGTTTTGGTTTTGGTTTTTCTGTTCCATTTTTCCTGGCAGCTCTTTCACCCTCTGATCTGACTGAATTTGAATGTTGTTGATCCGTACTGCAAATGAGCAATTAGTGCTTAATGGTTGTCAGACACCACTCTCTTCATTTATCAATCTATTTAAAATTGGAGGAAGTGGTTGGAGACAAACAAGCGGAATTACCATGCAAAGAAAATAGACTTAATTGAGCTCAAATATTTGCAGTGTATCAAGGTAAGGATTGACAAAATACAGAGATGTAAACAATGATTTTCCTTAATTTTTCCCAGGATTGAACTGAATATTGAATGAGGCTTTGTTGATTGAGTCTAAAGATGCCAGTGACTCTGCAAATGAGACATTTTCAGTATCAACATTACTGTAAAATTACAGATTTGTTTTGATTTTCATTCTGTTCCCAGCCTTGTGGTTACTCTTAAGTATTTCTTGCAAATGTTATCATTATTCTCAGGATTGAGTGTGAGGAAAAGGAGTGTTATTCCTCCTGTGGACCCATGTTCCAGTGCGAGTCAGTAGGAATCACAGACTTTTGCAGGTGTGCCGAAATTAGGATAGCACAGAACCCTTGTGGTTTCTAAAAGCACTGAATCAAATTGCTGTGATGAGATGGGCAACGCTGTGAGAGCACCACACTGAGTTTTGGTGGGAACAGGTTGGGAATAGAAAAATCAAAGAAGTTGATCTGACATAAGGCTGGGAAAAGGAATCCAAATAGATGGATGACAAGTCTGCTGGTGGTTCTAAGAAAAATCACAGACATGCCTTGTGGGATGGAATTCCTTTGTTCCTGTTTGGTTTTCCACATGGAACACCGTTTTCTGATGCCAGCCTGGTGGTGCTACTTTTCTTTATGGAATGTGATGGAAGCAGCAGCAGAACAAGAATGCTGTCAGCTTTTACAGGATTGGAAGCTCTGTTTCCCCTGTTCAGCACCAGCTGAATGCAATTTGAACTTCGTGATGAGTTTAATAAGAAGTGAAGGATGACCAGGATGCTGAAATAAAACCAAATAAACTTTGTCACTGTCTAGTGGAAAACACAGATGAACACCCTGCCTGCTGGTGGATGGACTGCCTTTATTCCCACATGGACATGATGAACTGCTCATTTGGGATGAGGAAAGACATCTTTCTCTTTGCTGGCAAAAATCACAGAGGCATCTCAAAAAAGCCTTTTCCCCGCTAACTCTCTCTGCTTCCTCTCCTTCTTTCTTTCTGTCTTTCTCCCTTCAAGGAAATGCTGTGGTTTGTTTTTTTTTTTAAACTGGGGAGAATCACGGTGACTGTGATCACAGGGATCTGCTTTCCCAGTTCAGAAATAGGAGAAGTGTAGCAGCTTTCCCCCTCCTTTCTGATAGCAGTGCTGCAAAGTGAAAGTTTCCCTCCTTTCCCCATTTCCAGGCTTTCCACAGCACTTCTGTTCTGGGTCTCACTTTGGTTTTTACCTCATTTGCCCCACACTTGAGGTAGTCACAGCTCAAATCCAGCAGTAGTTTCATTTCTGTTTCCTGCTCCGAACAAATGGACAGAAACTGAGCCAATTCCAGTTGGATGAGCTCTGGACAGTAACCCAATCACTTCCATGTGCAGAGTTAGCAAAATCCACACCAGCAGGGCTTTGACAACTGCCCAGCACCTTAAATTGTGTCAACTTCCCAACCTGATGTCACAATTCATCTCTATTTCTGTGATGCAGAATTGATGCGTTTAACATCATCACTTATTTCTGAGTTTATTTTTGTTTGCCTGTGTGTGACAGGGGATTTCTGCTGTCATTTTTGTTGGTTTTGTAAAATTTAGTTGTTTTTTCTTTGGCTCAGGATCTTTGATGATGGAGGCTGGTAATAAATTTTTACCATCTTGACTTCACTTGACTTAAAATTACATTTTCAGATAAATCTTGATATCTTGCACTATGGTGCACAAGAGGTGGTTACATCTTCTGCTTCACAATTCTCTTTCATTTCCTCCACCTCCTATAAATCTATATAGGAGCTCCCTATTTCCTTCTGGTTTATTTCTTAGTTTACACCATTTGTTTAAAAATGCGCAAGAAGACAAATGTTTATTTAGAATTTCAGCTTGTCTCACATGTTTTTACTGTGTTTTGGCAGGTTTTACCTCAGAACAAATCCATCCTGTTCCTCCTCACCTTCAGGTCTGAAAATCTGCATTCCTATCCCTGTCAGCTTCTGTTGTGCTGCGTGCAGGAATATTGGCAGGAGCAGAGAGATGGATTTGAGGTTGTCAGTGAATTTCAGAACCTTTCCAAGGAAGCCTTGGGGAAAGGGAGCTTCTCCTTAAATTTGCAATTGCTGGTGAGTGGTTTAAAGTAGTTTTATTAATAACTGCAGGCTTTTTAATAAGGTGACAGCTGGTAGAATAATTTAATGGACAAGCTTGAAAGATTATTTCTTTTTCTTCTGCTCTCAGAAACAAACTGTTCAAACTGCAAATAAACACTAGTGGGTACAGAATCACACATTGCTGAGATGGTAATGTAGGTTTGGTAATTTGCATATTCAATGAAGAATGGCTAAGTAGGCATTTTAACCATTGCAATAACGCTCAATTATCCTCAGTGCTGCAGCCCTGGAATACCTTGGACAGCTCAGGATGCTACTTCCCACCCAAAGAGGAGCCTGAGCACAAACTGCCTCAGCTGGGACCTGCAAAGGTTCCTGATTTCCAAAATTTCACCCCAGGTTGGACTTCAGTGGTTTATTTACCCCTGAAGGAAATGGAAAAACGGTGATTTCAAAGAAGGAGAAATCTGAGTGGAGTCTGTGTAGAAGTTCAGGCTCGATTTCATGGAGTGACTGAAGAAACAAATCTCCATTGTGGTAGAATGAAATAAAATAAAACAAAACAAACAGTGCTCTTTGAAGTGAATGGCCTGCTGTGCTTCCTAGTGAGAAAGTTCAGGAGAACCTACAAAGAGTTTAAAATCATATGCAATCAATGAACACGAGTCTTAATCCTCTTCCACTCTGGGACACTAATTTAGCAAAGGATTTAAGCACGTGTTTATCTCCATTCCTGTGAGTAAAGCACTTGCAGCACTCAACTTCCAGTTGATGGAATTGATGTTTTTTTATAAATCTAAGCATGAGTCTTGCTAAAAAGAGTTGGATACCCTTCCTAAGGCTCTGGCATATCCAGAGCTAAGATTCCATGCAGCAGACAGGGCCTGGTGACAAGCAGACCTGGCTCAGAATGAAATGCATTGAGATAAACAGCCAAATAATTTTGTTTTCCTCAAACCAGTGTGAAAAACAGGAACCCTGATTGAAGACAGAAAGGAAATGGTGTAATCCACCAGGATTCAGCGGTGTTGGCAGATTCCTGGAGTGTGCTCCATGAAGTCAGAGGGAAGGAATCCAGGGCAGCTGGTGAGTGTGGACTTGGCCTTCAACAGCAACTGCAAAAAGCAGGTGAAATGCCTCTCCCAGGTGCAAAATCCTGGTCACCAAATCCCACATATCCCATTTGGCCAAGATTCATGTTCACTGGATGCCCTGACAGCAGAAACAGAGGGACAAGCAGACATTGTCCTGCTTGGAGTAAAAACACTCTCCTGCCAGTGGGAGTCCTGGGGCCAGGCTGAGGGGGGCTGACAGACTCGGGGTTCTCCTGGCAATTACCCTGTCCAATAATCCAAACCAGAATGGGCGTCTGCTCCTCCATGCAAGGGGCCAGAGGAGAACTTGGCTTTTCAAAGTGCAGGATTTCCCCTGTGAGGCCACAGAATCACCTTACAAGAAAGTGCAGACTCTGCGCTATCAATCCAGGATTCCTGAGCTGCCCTCCGAAGGATTTTGGAAGCACCTGACTCCCTGTTTTTCCAGGATCACATAAGTATCTAATTTAGCTAATCTGAATCACGCTGGTGGGGTGAGAAGCCTAAATTTTAGGTGCTGCAATGCTACACTTAAAATGTCTAAAAGGAGAAGTCTGAATATCGGTCTCAGTATCTAATGTATGGGTTAGGTACAAATCACTACCAGGTTCTAAATTACAGGGTGAAGATAATTTCAGGCTCCCATCATTTCAGACTAATTAGTGCACATTAAATTTCGTCCTTGTCAACTGGGAAGAGCAGTGCAAAATCAGCCAGTCTGCAGTTTGTTTGAATCCCTTTTCTGCAAAGGATCACACAAGGCTTGGCTGTAGGGACTGGGCAGAGTCTTTCCACAGCAAATATATGAGGAGAGGAACCCAGCCTTGGCTTAACCTGAATTTCCTGATGTCCAAACATGCTCTCTGACTTCTTAATCTGAATGACAATCATTTACATCTTATTCTGTGCAAGGAGAGATCCTCAACTGATGTTCAGCCTCATTGCACAGCAGGGGAAAGCTGCAAATTTGTAATGACTATGTCCTAGGAGCCCATGAAGTTTGGTGAGTTGGTGTCTCTCCTGTCTCTCTTGACTTCAGGGGAGCTGGAGAAAGATTTTGGTTTTTATGAAGTTGCCAGCACATTTTAATCATTCAGTTTAACTGTACTCCCCTGTATATTTAATATATATATATAGACATGTATATATATATATAAATATATATATGTAAATATCTATATATTTAAAGACTGTAGTTCCCCAGTGCATGTCCTTATCCCTTCAAGCAGCTACAGAGTTGCAAAGTCTGAAATAGAAGCGGGTTATTTTATCCTTGCCTAGGGAACACTAGAGCTGGTTGTGACAAATATGCTATCCCCAAAAAATGTAAGTATGCACAAAAGAAGCAGGAAACAGCCTCTAAACTTGGACGTTAGAGTTCTTTTGTGTGTGAGGATTTTTTTTACTTTTTTTTTTTATTCTCTTGATAAAGAGACCCCACAAGTGTTCATAATGTCAGTGAGACAGAGCACCAGAAAGTCCCTGAGAGATTTTGTCCAAATCTCAGAAACCATGTGTGCATTTAATGTCCTCAGGCACAAGTGGACCAAGAAGGACCCTTGGAGAATAGGACGGCTCTGCAGAGGGATCGGGACAGGCTGGATGGATGGGTCAGGTCCTGCCCTTGGGTCACAAAAACCCCATGGAGCTCCAGGCTGGGCAGAGGGGCTGGAAAGCTGGGAAAGGCCCTGGGGGTGCTGTGCCAGCGGCTGGACACGAGCCCAGGGGTGCCCAGGTGGGCAAGAGGCCACTGGCACCTGGGCTGGATGAGGAATTGTGTGTCCAGCAGGAGCAGGGCAGGGATTGTCCCTCTGTGCTGGGCACTGAGAGGCCCCTCGAGGGCTGTGCCCAGTTCTGGCTCCTGCAGGAGAGCCCTGGAGGGGCTGGAGCGTGTCCAGGGCAGGGAAGGGAGCTGGGAAGGGGCTGGAGCCCCAGGAGCGGCTGAGGGAGCTGGGAAAGGGGCTCAGCCTGGAGCAAAGGAGGCTCAGGGGGGACCTTGTGGCTCTGCACAAGTCCCTGACAGGAGGGGGCAGCCGGGGGGGGTCGGGCTCTGCTGCCAGGGAACAGGGACAGGAGGAGAGGGAACGGCCTCAGGCTGGGCCAGGGGAGGCTCAGGGTGGACAGCAGCAGGAATTTCCCCATGGAAAGGGAGCTCAGGCCTTGGAAAGAGCTGCCCAGGGAGGTTTGGAGTGCCCATCCCTGGAGGTGTCCCAGGAAGGGCTGGAGGTGGCACTCAGTGCTCTGGGCTGGGGACATCGGGCACAGCTTGGACTTGATGGTCTGGGAGGGCTTTTCCAACTTCAGTGATTCTGGGATTCTGTTTCTCAGCTGGGCTGACTGAGAGCATCCCACAGAAGTTGTGCCAAGCAGAGCAGGAGCTCCTGCATCCAGTGACAGCAGAGAAGTGGTTAAAACACTGAGCTAGAAGATTTGCCAGGCAGGGAACACCTCTGGGGTTCATTTAGGAACCCATTACTGAGCACAACTTTATCAAAGTCCAGTTCTGAATTTGTCCCTTCATCTCTCTCCACAGAAGAAGCTCAGCACAGCTCCTATCACTGTGTGTGCACAGATTTACACACACGTGTGTGCAGGGTTTAGAGTCTCTCGATTTACGGTAGTGATCATTGCTTTGGTGGTGAGACCTGGGCAGTGAGCAAAGCAGCACACAGGCTTGTACTTAAACAGGAGTTAATTGCAGACAAATCTGATTTTATGCACCCTTGGCATCTCTAACTGAAAAAGGACAGAAAAGAATTAGGACACAAGGGAAATCTGGGCTGGGGATTAACCATTAGGGTTACACAGAAATGCACAAGGAGAAACGAGGGAGAGTGCACAGAGGGCAATCATTTTGTGTGAGGAACATTAATTATTTGTCTCTATTAGAGGTTCTTAGCATTCCTCCTCATATTCTGATTTCTGGAGACTAAAGTGAAGAAGATGACAGGCTAAGATTCAAATGCACTAACTTTGTTTTTGCTCCCTCTGCCTCCAAGATTCGGCTTCTTCAGCAGCCAGAGACAGGGACAGTGTCCTGAAAAGATTCTCTCTCACCTGCTATTTTATTTCATGCTGTCTTTGCAGGTGGCCTTGCTCCTGTCACCATCCAATGTATCTTCTGTAATCAATCACAGTAGCTCTGTCCTTGCATTGGAAATGATAATTTGAGGGAAGGAGAATTAATATCTGAAAGTGCTTTGGTTTTAGGTTGGGTTTTTTTTTTTCCTGATTATATCTGCTCTCTAGTTAATAAAAATAACAGTAATGATAACGGTGGTGATGATAACAATAACTCTCCCTGCAAACTGCATCTTGCTTTGAGGAGGACAGTGATTTTTAAGGTATTTTGTTGGTAGTCTGTGCTTTTCTTGAAAGCTGTAGGATGCAGCGTTGATGTGAAAATGTCATTGCATGTTATTAAGGGAAAACTGAATTATGGCAGCGACAATTGGGAGAGCCTGAAAATGCGTCTATTAAACTCTGTTTTACACTTCACATTTGGGTGAACAGCTCTCAAGGGTTCTGTCTGAGCAAAGTAATTAAATTTGTGTCTAACTTTAAGGTTACACTTAAAGTTCTAAACTGAAATGGAAGTATGTGCTCAACAGATTTGGTCATTTGCAATTCACAAGCAACTTTATTTGAACTATTTTGGAGCTGAAGTTTCATCCTTTCTTTTTTCTTAGTCTATCTCTTTATCAGCCTTGTCTGTCAAAGTCCCTCCACTACCACTGCCACAGTGTTGAGATGCTTTCCTTGGTTCCTTTCGACTGTCTGTTTGAGGTACTTTGGTAACAAACTGTTAAACATATTTTGAAGGTGTGTGTTGCTCTCTGTACATGACTGTGAATGAAAGGTGGAAGAAATGTGCCTTCACCCCTCTGGAGGAAATGCCACTGAGTTGGAAGAGTAGGATTGTTACAGAAAGCTGAAGGTTACGAGCTGACTTTGAGATGGTGAATGCAGGTGGTTGATCACCTTTAAAGAGGGGACCAGGATTTTCTGGGGATGCACAGAATAGTTCTTCATGGAACTTAAGAAATCTGGTCTAGTTTAAGATGTCCTTGCTCATGGAAGGGGATTGGAACTGGCTGATCTTTGAGGTCCCCTCCAACCCAAACTATTCTTGGATCCTATGAGCCAATGGAGTGTTTTCATTTTTGAGTAGCAAAGTACCTCTCATTAGTACCACGTCATTGCAGTGAACATGCAAAGCATCAGGCAATACTGTCTTTTACCATTTTATAATGCTCTGGGAACTTCAGCTCTAAAGGAAGTTTAATGTGTGAATTGTACTAGGTCCAAAATCAGGCTGCCAACAGAACCAGTTCTATCACTTCATTTTTCAATCAGGGCAGCATTTTTGCAGCACTTCATTAAAATATATTTATAACATAATGGCTGCGAGTATTTCATTCTCAGGTTTTGCTTGCCTAGGAGCCAGTGAGGAGATAATTCTGTTTGGGTATTTGGATCTCTCCTTCCTTCTTGAGCATGTCCAGTTTACACAGAGGCACGGGAATTTGCAGCACCAAGTATTTACTTCAGTAAGATATGAACAGAGATGTGATTATTTCTTCTTTAGCCTATCATTGCCCTGATGAACCTTGCAATTATTGCCTTGGGCCTGGTTTCCTCTTTTGGCTTTACAGTGGGATCTCATCCCCCAGAGAGTGAGGGGACCTTCCCTAAGAACCACAAGGGTGTGGGTCCTGGGGCCCCAAACCTCGTTTGCACTGAAGGTGCAATAAGGCTGCAACCAGTCTGTCACTCTTCAGAGTGCAGTGGTGACACTGGAGAGGCTGTATAACGACTTGGGTAGCTGTCAAGGACATTTCCCCCCCCCTTTAACTCTCCCTAGGATCCTACAAAATATTTGATTTCTTATGACAGACAGATTGCAGGCTGAACCCTGAAGTGTGCTCTCATTGCAATCTGTGCCCAACTGAAACTCACCAGAAGATTATTTCTGTGTTTCATGGCCAAGAGCCTTTCAATAACAGGGTGATTTGATGGATAATGTTTGGATGAACATGTCACAAAGGACGGTTTTTGTAAGGTTTGCTTCAAATTGAAAAGAATGTGAGGTTTTGGTCTTCACAGAATCACAGATTGGGTCAGGCTGGAAGGGCTCACAGTGGTCACCTGGTGCCACCTCCCTGCTCCCAGAGCCCAGGGCACAGGGCTGTGTCCTGACAGCTCTGGAATGTCCCCAGGGAGGAGACCCCAGAGCCTCTGTGGCCAATCTGCTCAGGGCTGGCCCTGCCCAGGGCAGCAGTTCTGCCTCCTGTGCAGGGCAATTGCCGGGCTCAGGCCCTGCCCGTGGCTCTGGTGCCGCTGCCGGGCCCCGGAGCAGAGCCCGGGCCCTGCCCTGAGCCCTCCCTGCAGCCAGGGACACCCAGGGCTGAGGGCCCCTCTCAGCTGGGGCTCCTCTCGAGGCTGAGCAGCCCCGGCTCCCTCAGCCTTTTTTATCTGCAGTATTAATAAACCCATTAGGTTCTAAATCAAGTGTGTTACAATTGAGCTTCAAAGTTACGATTAAATGATCATTTTATCTGTCTTTTCTGTTGCATGATCCGCGAAAGCTTCTATTTGATAAACACTGCAGCTGTTAATAATGTGAGGAATACAAATAGGAGCAAGAAGAATGACAGGCCAGTATCTGCCTGCATGCTAAGGAGCACAGGCTGTGCTAATGGGGGGACTTGGGAGAGGGTGAGAGGGAAAGGAAACCTTTTTCACATGCAACATCTAAAGTTTAAAACTTGCAGAGATACAAAGGCAGCCGCTCGCTGGCTGTGCCAAAAGTCTGAGGAGGATCGCGTGCGAGCAGGAGCCATCCTGTCACAGCTGATTCCTGTCTGCTCCTTCTGGCCCAGAGTCTATCCTGTGTGTTATAAATCTGGGTCTGGGAACGGGTTATACTGATGGAGGGCCTGTGCTTTCAAGGAGAGTTGGACAGAGCTGGGTAGAAATGCACAGAAAGCCAAAATCTGCTCTGGTGCAGGGGTATAAATGTGCAATTACCTAAAATGGGGGGGGGGGAAATTGAATGGCTGCAGGTTTACACCAGAGAAATTGGGAACATAACATGTCCAGAGGTGTTTTGATTACTGGCTCACATTTTTTCATCGCTGGGGATGGGGACACAGCAGTGAGGGCTTGGTGACAGTCAAAGGAACACAGGCAGCATTGCTTGGGCTGTTTGCAGGCTGTATCTAGATTACTGTGTGTTTTTCTGGAAATATTTCCACCTGGGATAAACCCTCAAAATAACTGTGCTCTCCTAGGTGGCCAGAAGACAACAATGACCAGACTTTTAATTTAATGGAAAAGCTTCTTAATGGAGAAAGAAAGAGTAAAGACTGAATTTCAGTGTACCAGTGCCTTGGAACAATCTAGGCTTTCATTTTGGGTCATGTCTCACAGTTTAAAAAATCCCTTCTGGATTCTTGGGGAGGGATTATTTTGTTCAAGACTTTAGATCCCAATGGACTTTTAAAGCTCTGTAAAGGAAGTAAATGTAGCCACTGGGATCTGTAGCAGGAATATTACCCTATAACCTCATATAAAATAAAGGGGATTAGCTCCAGATGAGAAGGAAATGTCCCAGGCTCAGAAGCCCAGACAGGGATTTCACATCCCAACATCTGTCTGGGCAGTTACAGGGTTCTCACCACCAAGGAATTAAAGCAGCTACCTCTGTTTTGGCTGATTGACAGTGCTCTAAAATTAGGCTGTGCCCCAGTCATTAAGAGCTATTTAAAAGTCTTTCTGAGTGTTCCTTACCTGGGTGCTTCTGCTAAATTTGACACGACTGTTCCTTCAGGTTTTTAATTTTTTTTTTTTTTTTTTTTTTTGTGAGTCCTGTAGCAATAATAACATTCTAATGAGAAATCTGAAAGTTGTTGCATTGGCAGCAGTTGCCCAAGAGCCAGGAGCTGGTTGGTTGCCAGGGCAACGCCGAACACCCAGAGCAGTACCCGAGGAAAGGCTTCTGCTCACTCTCCCTTTGCTTCTTTTTGTTGGGGAGTGGATGCTCAAGTTCATTTTCAGGGGTTATTTAAAATATCTCACCAATCTAATTGTCTAAAAAGCTGGAAATAGACATTAAAATGACTGGGTTTGTATTACTTCCCTCCCCTTCGCTGTATAAATACCAGAGAATCATAGAATCATGGAATGGTTTGAGTTGGAAAGCACCTAACAATCATCCAGTTCCACCTGGACACCTTCCACCATCCCAGGTTGCTCCAAGCCCCATCCAGCCTGGCCTTGGGCACTTCCAGGGTTTGGGATCCAGAGCTTCTCTGAGCAATATGAATATAAAATTGAATTATTTATTGTTTTCACTCTCTATCTCATTTGAAACATCAAGGAGGCTTTTGCAAGCCTTCACCTGGGGATCATTTCTTTCAGACACTCCTAAAGCTGGGCAAACTGAGTGTCATCCCTGCCAAGCTCTTAGCCCCTGGTGCCAGACACCACAGCATCCCAGTGCTGCTGCTGGGAGCCAGAGGGGAAACCAGGGGTTTTGGTCCTGCCTGTTGTGAACATGGGGGAAGGAGCACGAGGAGGAAGAGGAGGAGGAGGAGGAGGACGAGGAGGAGGAGGACGAGGAGGAGGAGGAGGATGAGGAGGAGGACGAGGAGGAGGAGGAGGAGGAGGAGGACGAGGAGGAGGACGAGGAGGAGGACGAGGAGGAGGAGGAGGAGGAGGACGAGGAGGAGGAGGAGGACGAGGAGGAGGAGGACGAGGAGGACGAGGAAGATGAGGAGGACGAGGAGGAGGAGGAGGAGGAGGAGGAGGAGGACGAGGAGGAGGAGGACGAGGAGGATGAGGACGAGGAGGACGAGGAGGACAAGGACGAGGAGGACGAGGAGGACGAGGAGGATGAGGAGGAGGAGGAGGAGGACGAGGAGGAGGAGGAGGAGGAGGACGAGGACGATCTCCAGGACAGAGGAATTCTGGCTGCCATCTCTGGAAGTGTTCAAGAAGTGTCTGGATGTGGCCCTTGGGAACAGGGTTTTGGGATGATGCTGGTGGTGCTGGGGATGGGACTGGATGATCCTGAAGGGATCTTCCAACCCTGATGATTCTGTGATTCTTGATGGCTCTGTAAATGAAAGTTCACCACAGAAATGCCATTTATGGTAGGGATGGAAACGTGAGGCTGTTGTGCAGTGACGTGGATGGGAATGGGGATGGTGTGCCCTCAAACATGAATTGGATTAAAGGTTCATGTCCCAATTTTGCTCAGTTTATGCAGTCTGTGACTTCCAGGTTTATAGTATTTTTTATTTTGATATGCTGATACCAACAAGAAATCATGGTTAATATTGCAGTGCATCCACTCCTTGGATTTCTAAGGGGCAGCAAGATTCCCAGAAACAGCAACCAGTCAGCTTCCCAGTTTTCCATCAGAAATACAGGAGATACTGGGTTTTAACCCCCACAGCTGGAGCTCTGACCCCAGGGCAGCTGTACCTGGGGCGGTGATGCCTGACTGCTCCAAGGGCAGACCTTCTGTGTTAGGAGTTAAGTGTTCCCCAGTTCCTCCTCCTGAAGGATGGGGCATTCCTCCATGGTGAGATTCCTCCAGTTCCCTTCTCCACCTGGCTTCTGTTTCAACCTCAATTCTGCTTTTCTGCTTTGCTCTGACCTCTGTTTTAGGGGGATTTAATCACAGTGATCCTAATACCCACCTTAGCACTTCTGAGTGGGCATCCAGCAAGACAGGAGACCAATTATTTCCTCTCCTGCTCTGGAAAGAAGAGATCTGAGTGGAGAATACACACAGAGGAGAAAGCTGTTATTAAAAGTTATATGCAAAGTATTTTTGAAAGATTCAGGTTTTTTTTGTCACCTCACCTTGTCCAAGAAACGTCTGGGAATGTTTCTGAATTATATTTTGTCCTCTCTTCTCTGGTTCTCTTCAAGAGCAGAGTGAGTGGGAGTGTTGAACGGACTTGATCTCACTTTAGAGGAAGAGTGTTACATCTTCAAAGAGGGCTGTTTTTCTTCAGAAAGGTTAATCAGTTATTGAAGTTAAAGTAGTGCCAGTGAACACCAAACTGTAAAGACTGACTGTAATTTCCATGAGGTGTATTAATAGATGTGGTGAAAGAAATTGTAGCCACGTTGCGATTTTGGTGCTAATATTTGTTCTGTGACATGTCTAGAGAGCTGGGTGAAATGGAGCCAGGAGAAAGACTGAGAGAGACAATTTCCAATGGACGGGGGGACAGGACAAGGGGGAATGGCTTCAAACTGACAGAGAACAGCTTTAAATGGGGTATTAGGAAGAAATTCTTCCCTGTGAGGGTGGGCAGGCCCTGGCACAGGGTGCCCAGAGCAGCTGGGGCTGCCCCTGGATCCCTGTCAGTGCCCAAGGCGAGGTTGAATGGGTCTTGGAGCAACCTGGGACAGTGGAAGGTGTCCCTGCCCATGGCAGGGGATGGCACTGGATGATCTTTAATGTCCCTTCCAACCCAAACCACTCTGTGATCTCATGATTCCATGATTCGTGTCATCTCTAAGTGTAGTTTCACCTGGAAGTGTGAAGAGCTATTGAAACAACAGTTGTCAATAACTTTATGATGATTTTTGCAGCAAATCTTTTGAAACAACTCCATGCCAAGCAACATCAACACTTCTTGCAATTTGGCTACTTCTCCTCAGGTCCTCATTGCCAGATTCTTCAGTTGTGCTTTTGTACATTTAAGTGCACATGGTGGAAGGGATTCTGAGTTTGTGCTTTGCTAAATGTTTACCTGGTGAGAATAAAATCAGAAATCTATGACATTATCCTATGTAGTTTATAAATGCTAGAAATTAGTCCAGTGACCTCCCAAATCCAGGTTTGATTATTTGTGCTTTTCTATTTCTACCCATGACTCAGGAGTGCTTGCTGGAGGTGGGAATAAATGCATTATTCTCCAAAATTTATTTGTTCCGAAAGAACTTGCTGAGATGTATCACTTGGCTTAGCTCTGTCCTCTGCTTCCTTGTGTGACTTCAGCAGCTCCAAGGGTAATGACATCCTGGTCAGCGTGATCATTGGTGTTAGAAAATCCATTTTAGGGGAATTAAATGCTGTTTTGCATAGCTCTGCCACAGTTCTGTGTTGCACCAAATTCAAATTCATGGCATATAAATCACTTTCCCTCCTTAGCTGAGTGTGTGCTGATGGCTGCTCCACCAGAGATGAAATGGCCAATTATTTACTATCAAACTTAATGGCTTGCCTGAATAAAACATGTGTTAGGAATTCTCTGTCCCAGCATTAGCAAGAACCTGTCACAAAAGGCGTTGTTTTCTCCCAGGGCTGCCTGTCACAAAAAGCAGAATACGGCAACGTGCTCAGTCTCCGTGACTCAGCTGTCAAAGTTTTATCTCCTGTGCACACAAGAAATATTATTTGTGTAATGAAGCTAATAAGCACGTATCAGAAAGGTTGTATTTCTCACAGAGATGAAGCAAAACAGTAGTTACAACCCTCACCATGGCAGTGCTGTAAAATTCCAGGCACAGAGGAAATGTTTCTTCTGCAGGAACACATTGTAAAGCAGAGGAAATGCCAACTGTGCTGGTTGTTTCCAGGCCCTGAAGCCAGATCCAGCTGAACAGGAGCTGTGTAAAAAACAGTTTACAGACCAAGGAAATGGACCTGGAGGTATTTCCAGGCAGGAATAAGAAATGACCATGCTGCAGCAATGAATAAAACACTGCAGCTATTAATCTTCATCAGTGGAGTGTGAGACTCTCCTGTTGCAGACGGAACATCTTTATCCTAATAAAAGCACAGTGAAAGCAGGAGTGTGCCATGACTCTCTGATTGGAATACATGGCCACATCCACAATCTCCCCTCCCAGTGTCATTCCTGATCAATAACTGAAAATCTCCAGTACTGATGTGGTAATGACATTTTTTCCCTGGCAATTAAAATCTGTGTTGACCCTAACTTTATGTTATTTTCTATCCCGCTTGTTTTATTTTCTATTTAAGAAGTGCTCCATCAGTGGATGCCCTGTCTTTAAGAGCAAATAATTTTGCATTTTAAATACTTTCTGGTTTAATTGTGTTCTACACAATTGTTCTACAGCACATGTAGATACCTGGGTTTACAGCTACTCACAGTGTTTGTTCTGTGCAGCAGTGCACGGCTTGGAACAAGTTAGATAAGAGATAAGGGACCAAGAGGCATTGGGTTGTACAGATAATGCCAAAGGAGTGTGGGTGTCCCTGTCCATGGCAGGGGGACTGGAAATAAATGATCTTTAAGGTCCCTTCCAACTCAAACCATTTTGTGATTCCACTGTTCTATTCAAGCACAAGAGAAAATACTGCTAAAAAAGAAAATTAAAATCAGGCCGTGATTTAAAATTTCACATCCTAGGCCACAAAAAGTCTTAAATTTCAGGTGAAATTCAAGGTATTTTCTAGATGCAGGTAGACTCAACTTGTTAGTGTGAAGCTTAACAACGTGGGGGGGAAGTGTTTAAAGAAGTAGTTTCGGTCTAGCTGGAACTGCACTTAAAGAGTTAAGTTGTGAAAGAGCATTTGATGTATTTGTGGTAATCATGAGGAATATTTGTGGTGTATATAGGATAGAAATGGTGTGTATAGCATAGAAATGGTGTATATAAGATAGAAATGGTGTGTATACGATGGCAATGGTATATATAAGACAGAAATATTGCATGTGCACCTCAGGGAAGGCCCAGCCCAAAGGGTGCAGAAAACTCCAGGAAAATGTGCCCTGCATTCACACAGACTGGAGACAAAAGAAGAGCAAGTGGGTGGAGATTAAGCTGTGAGAGGATGGAAAGAAACTCCAAGGGTCATCCTTGTGTGAGTGTGAGAGTCCCATGGGAGGAAGGGAGCTCTTATTTATTCAGCACTGCAAGACAAGCACGGTGTGACTCCTGGGACCAACAGCAGCACAAAAGTGATTTATCTGAGCCTTTCTGAGTGTACTGAGTGAGTCTCACTGGGCACTGAGAGAACAGGTCCAGTTCCTCATGGTTTGGAACTGATACTTTGATATATTGATATTTTTAATGAGCGAGTGTTGATTAGCTTCCTTATCTGTCTTGTAAGAGTGCAGCAGGTCTGCTGATATGAATAATGACATTTGAGAAACTTTAAATTGCCTGGTATCGGTACATTTTACTTTTCTAGTTCCTTGAAGAAGACCTGGGATCAAAAATACATGTGGCAGCCAGAATTTCCTTCTGCTCCCCGTGTTCTTCAGGCTCTGGGCTCACTTCTTTTGAAATAAACCAGCTGTGGTTTTGTTGTAAAGCAGAATCCCATTAAGGAAGACTAATTGGTTCACCTTTTAATCAGGATTCATGGAAGATTGTTGTTCATCAGTTTGCTATTAAGGAGTTTTGACTCCTTAATAAATCTACAATTTGGATATGAGGTGGGGAGATGTTTTTACTTTTTCTGCTCATGAATCAGAACAGCTTCTGCCTACTCCTTGTGGAAAAATAATGTAATGCTGTGGCCTCATTTTAGCCTTATCACTTTTGATTGTTTGGCTCATTTTAAAAGACAGACAGATGACCTGTTCATATCTTACACTGGTTCCATTCTAGTGATCAAAACTGCAGCAACCTTGCTCAGCACTTTCCATTAGGGAAGTGGTTACTGAGGTTAATTCACTTACAGAGTTCAGCACCATTCCTACCTCTTTAAAAGTAAAAAATTAATGCAGTCATAACCTCAGAAGAATCAAATATGATCGTGAGTCTCCACTCCCACTCATTTCATAAGACTGTCTCTTCAAAATATTCTTTTACTCTCCATCAAAATGCTATTTATTGTCTCTCTCTCTGTAGACACAGTTATTAGACATTTCATATATAATGCCTCATACATTTTCCCACTCACAGGGGTTTAAGCTGGGGGAGGGCTGAATAACAAGTAGGAATAGATGAAATTAATGGCATTAACACTATACTGGCATAATAAAAGCTGTTTTAAATGTCTTGAGATGTAAAACTATAAAATATCTTAATGTGAACTGAATAGAAACAGTCTATTATCTTTTAGAAACAGTCTTTATCTTTTAAAGCTGTTTTCATAAACTAAGATACCTGTTATTTAGCAATTAGGCTCTACAGTAGTTTGCCATACCTGGTGATTTCTTGTCTTTAACAACACTCAAATATTCGTTTTTTTTCCCCTCAAGACAACTCAGTGAACTTCCAGACTTCAGTTTTCTAGATGTGCCCAAATAAAGAATATTTGGTTCTTCGTTTAGCCTGAATTTTGGGTTGTTCACTACCTCTGAAAAGTGGGACATTCTGCCTTGAATATTTAAATACTGATGTCAGAATTGAGCAGGTTGGAGTATTTCAGGTTTTGGAAGTGGTTTTTTTTTTTGTCAAATGTGTGAAAAACTGGGACATTTTCAGGCATGCACTGCTTTCAGCAATCACACGTGTTTGTCAGCCTACGTATCTCCGGTCCGGAAAGGGAGCTGGGGATAGGAAGGAGGTAAAAGGGAGGACATCACGAGCAAGATGCATCTCCTCCTTCCAAAATATCCCAGAGCAAGGGGAATTCTCACATCTACCCCAGAGCACACAGAGTGGACAAGGTGAACCCTGGTTATTCTGCATCCCACAGGACACACTTTCTCTTTTCTTCCCCAAAGTACTTGAAGAAACCTGGGCTGCACAATGAGACCTGAACATGACCACATTTCTCAAAGGAAAATTAAATATTTCCGTGCCCAGCTATGAGTAGCAGGATACTGCTACACTCTCAGCTTTCCCTGGAGCATGAAAACAAAATCAGACTAGCAAAAGGGATTCGTTTTGGAAGTTGATTGTCTTTTGTAAAGGGAGAGAAATTATTTCAAGGAACAATTCCAAGTCAAACCCTGACTTAGTCACTCTGGATCACCTGAGAGAAGCCTCTTTCTCCAGGAATTCCAGGCTGGCCTGAGAAGACCAGGCAGCAATGCTGGGTGCCTGGAATTGGGTACAATGAACACTCCCCACCATACCTGTTATTATTTCCCAGCGCACTAAAAGTGGGTATTTTCAGCTTCCCAGCAACATCAGCTGCTGCACAGAACTCTGCAAAATACGTGCCAACAGTTTTGAGACAGAACTTCATGCAGTGAAGACCTCTCTTTCTAGAAGGATAGGACCATATGGCCCAGCACGCCAGATCGAAGCTATATAAACTTATATAAGCTTCTGCTTATATAGCCTCAGCCTCAGCCTCAGTCTAACTAAGGAGCAGCATTTTGTTCGGCAAGAATTTCCCTGGATACCTGACTGGCACTAATTTTCTCAGAAACGATGAGAGCTGAGGTTAGGGAGGACTCCCATTTGTTAGGAATTTAGCACATCTTTTAGTGGAACAATTATCCTCTTGGCTCAGAACCCCCCAAGTGAACCAATGTGAACTCCTGGAGGTTCCGTTTTTTCTGAATTTGGCAACAGAAGTTCCTCAGTTGTTATGAATAGGTAAAGAGGGATTAATCTGTGAATTAAATTTGGACATTAATCCCCATCTCCTAGGCAGAAACTGTTTGTTGATTTGTTTTGTTTTGTTTTGTTTTTGTTAAACTGAATTGAAGATGATCACGAATCAGAGAATCCCAGAATGGTTTGGGTTGGAAGGAACCTTAAAGCCCATCCAGTTCCACCCCTGCCATGGCAGGGACATCTTCCATTGTCCCAGGCTGCTCCAAGCCCCAATGTTCAGCCTGGCCTTGGGCACTGCCAGGGATCCAGGGGCAGCCCCAGCTGCTCTGGGCACCCTGTGCCAGGGCCTGCCCACCCTTACAGTAAATTTATCAATACACTGCAATGTATTTGATATTCCTGACTAAAATGGGCATCCATTTTCTGACTCAGCTTTGTCTTTTCATTCTGATTCTGTCTTTTTTTTCATTTTTGATCTTGAATAAAAAGCTAAGCCAAACCAGGTTTTGAATTTACAGACTGCATGCCAAATAATCAGGCAGTACTGGGGTGTGCCCTTGATCACATTGCTGGAGGTGACCTCGGCTCTTGCAAATCTGTATGAGCATCTGGAGAAACTTCTGGAGAAGCAGGAAGAGAGAAGTGCATCTACCTATCCCCAGAAGCAGCTGAGGGAGCTGGGAAAGGGGCTCAGCCTGGAGCAGAGGAGGCTCCGGGGGGACCTCACTGCTCCCCACAAGTCCCTGCCAGGAGGGGCAGTGAGGGGGGGTCGGGCTCTGCTGCCGTGTCCCAAGGGAAAGGAGGAGAGGAAATGGCCTCAAATGGCACCAGGGGAGGCTCAGGTTGGAGATTGGAAACAATTTTTCCCTGCCAGAGTGGTGAGGCCTTGGGATGAGCTGCCCAGGGAGTGGTGCAGTCACTGTCTCTGGGAGTGCTCAGGAGGAGTCTGGATGTGGCCCTTGGGGACAGGCTTTGGGGTGCTGCTGGTGCTGCTGGGGTGGTACTGGGTGATCCTGGAGGGCTCTTCCAACCCTGATGATTCTGTGTTTCCATGACTGATACTTTGCTAACATTTGCCCAGTCTCTGGTTCATTTCTCAGCTTGTTTCCCATGAATGCGTTTCAGGAGCCTCCAGAGCGTGAGACCCTGACAGAGAAGATGGTGCCTGAGGAGCCTGACATGGGGACACTGCTGCCTGTCCCCTTCCCTCTTGCACTGGCCATGCTTTTCTGGGTGTACCTAAATCAGCTCTGTGAAGATACCCCCCTACAGCTGCATTTCCTTGCTTGTGTCACCACATCCAGAGGGTGCAGCTGTTTTCTGAGCAGGTTCAGCCTGCAGAGAGTGCAGTGGCTCTGTGGAACTGGCCAGCCTGTGCTCTCTGCAGTGTTTCTGGTACAGGACACTGGTTTTCCCTGCCAGCAGTATCATTCCAGTGTCCTCACACTGCTGGGCATACATACAGAGTCAGCCAAATTTCCTTCTGAGGGCAGAGCCCATCTGCAGGAGTGTTTGTGCTCTTTCAAAGCACACAAGGGTTATTTTTTCTGTTAAATGTCCTTATGAATTGAACCTGTCCCAGATGTGTCCACTGAAGCTTTGAGGCAGCACTTGCACTCTGTTTTCAGTAAGATCATGCCTTTACTTCCTCTGAGTCCACAGCATCCTTCTCCTAGTTTCTGATGAGGATTTGATTGACAATTCAAAATTTCATCTATATTGTACACTTTGACTGCAAACTTCAGCCCAGCAAACCTCCTAACCTGCTCTTATGCTCAGACCATGGGTCCAGACATGCCTAAGGACCAGCCAAGCCAAGACTTGCCCAGATGCAGCTGGTGAGCTGTTCCCTGCAGGAGAAGGAAGATTCCAGCACAGATTTAGTCACCAACCCATATATGATTTGTAATCTTGTCCCAAACCATTTTTTCTGCTGGCAATTCTGGAAATTGCGCTGTAAGACAATTGGCAAAGCTCAGGCTTCATTTGAATCTGTCATCTGTTAATTTATTACATTTGTTGGGATGCAGCTGCTGTGTGACCCCTCCTGGGTTGTAGGAATCACTGCTGGAGGTAGTTCAGCAGCTTCTGGTGCACTTGACTTTGCATAAGTGGGACTATTCCTCATCACTTCTCTGCTGCTGCAGCTGATCTCCATGTCCCCCGTGCCCAAATCTCTTTTGTCATTCTGTCCTTTTGTCCCTCTGTCTGGTGCCCAGGCTGCACACTGAGGGGGTGGGAAGTTCACCCAGAAGGTGATGAGGTAATCTTGTCCCTCTGCAGAGATGTTCAGCTCTGACCAAATAAGACAAAATTGCAAAGGTCTAGAGATGGTCAGCAAATGGAATCCTGGAGCAAGGGCAGGGATAACATGTGACACCCTTTTGGCCAGGGGTGTAGTGCCAGGTGCTGATCTGTGATCTTTTGGGACTAGTCTCCATCTCTGATCCTGTGGAGATGCCAGTTCTTAGGGGAGGGGCTGCTGCTTCTTACAGGTCCCAGTCAAGGAGGGGACCCTGCTTGGCCAACCACCCCCAGCAGAAGGGGAACCCATGGCCCTGCTGAGGACCTGTGTGCAGGACCTGCATTAAAACAATCTCCTTGGAAGCACCAGAGCCCTGGCTTCGGGTGTGTGCCACATTCTTCTGTGTTTGTGGATGCATCCCTGTCACGATCCGCTAATGCAAGCGGGGGTCATGATGGTTCCTTTATCAACCTCAGAGTGTAAAAGGACACAAGAGATTTCAGTTTTAATCAGAAGAGTGCACCTTTATTAAGTGCCCACAACACAGGAATGCGATAGAAGAGAGAAAGAGAGAGAGAAAGAAACACAAAGTAGAGAGGAAGAGAAAGGGGGGGGCGATAGCTACCAACGGATGAGAGGAAGGCCTCGTGGTCTTCCGCCAATAGATTTGTCTTCTTTCCGTGGGGAGATCTCGGGCTCAGTTATTTCAGAAAGTCCCTTTATAGTCCTTTTCAGAAGCGAGGGGCAACTGGCCAAGAGGTGGGGAAATCTACAGCCATTGTTATGGGGTCCGTTGCTTTGGGAAACAGGTACAGGACAGACACACAAGACCGGTGTGCAGGACAGGTGTGCAGGAAAGGTGTGCAGGACAGGTGTGCAGGAAAGGTGTGCAGGACAGGTCGTTCCTTTCCGCTTCAGCGCAGTCCTTCCCGCCTGGGCAGCAAGAACGGCGCAGTCCATTGCGACCTGCACTAATTTTCCTCAGGAATGCGTCCCAGTTCCCAGCGGGCACACCCGTAGGCAACACTTGGCAGACATCCCACCTCAGCCAGGCCAGGACTCCTGTGCTCAGTCTCTGTCCTCGGCGATGATCGTGAGGCAGATGAGGGATCTTCGGAGCGTCTCTTACAATCCCCTCTGCTGTCCCCTCCACCCTTCAGCCTCTGTGATCTTGCAAGTGCAGTCCAATCCACAGCACAGACAAGGAGGGCTGAGTGCTGGGGCTGCTGCTATTGCTCTCTCTTCTCTTTCAAGCCCAGCTGGATCCCTTTGCTCTCCCTTCTTCCCTGCACATCTCATCCTAACATTTGCCCTGAAATTACAAAGCTGCTCAGGAGCCATAACAATGAGAGCAGCACAGAAGTCCACACTGCTTTGGGAATTTGTTTTCCCTGAGTGCCAGAGGACTGTAAAGCAGCACCAGGTACATGCTGCAGACTGATTTCCTTTGGAGCACTGTGCCTGTGCTTCAGAGAAATCCTACTTTGAACCTGGATATTAGGGCTGTGAATGTGGCTGCTCCCTACTAATTCCCCACCTCCCTGCAGCACTGTGCCTTGTCACAGTGGGCCGTGGCATTAATCACTGCTGTACTTCACCTGGAGCCACACTTAATAGGGTTTTGTTGAATAAGGCAGAAAGCCTTAGCTTTCCAATTACAAAATGCCTCAGTGATGTGCATCCCAGCTTATCCAGAGTGCTCTTTTCTTCCTTCCTTCCCTCTTTTTTTTTTGTTTTTAGCAAGGCATTTGGGTTTGTCACAGCACTTAATTTGCCTTCTTCAAGAGGGATGCTAATTGTTGGTAATCATTGCATGTCCACATGAATGAGCAAAGAGAACCACACTATGCTGCTGAGGAGCCAGTGGGCTTGGCAGAAAAGCTCTAGGAATCACTTACTGAGGGAAGAAGAGCTCGTGTTGCTGCAATATTTGGTTTGCTTCCATTCCCTCATTTGTCTGAAATGTCTACTGAGCACAGCCATGCCTGTCTTGGCGGCTGGAACCAGTTAATTTTCACCTCTTAACTCTCTTTCTTGCAATTTTCTGCTCTGGTCTAAAGAATTGCAATGCCAGGAAAGCAAAGTGGTGTTCAAAGGCTCCATCAAGTTCAGATTTTGTGTGGTTGTGGTTTTTTGGGTGATTCTGCCCTGCTCAAGTGAGACCCCACCTACAGAGCTGCCCCAGCACAAGGAGGACGTGGAGCTGCTGGAGAGAGGCCAGAGGAGGCTCCAGGATGAGCAGAGGGATGGAGCAGCTCTGCTGGGAGGAAAGGCTGCCAGAGCTGGGATTGTTCAGCCTGGAGAGGAGAAGCTTTGGGGTGAGCTCAGGGTGGCCTTGCAGGGCCTGAAGGAGCTGCAGGAAAGCTGGAGAGAGACAATTGCCAAGGGCTGGAGGGCCAGGAGCCAGGGAATGGCTTCCCAGTGCCAGAGGGCAGGGCTGGATGGGAGATTGGGCAGGAATTGTTCCCTGGGAGGGTGGGCAGGCCCTGGCACAGGGTGCCCAGAGCAGCTGGGGCTGCCCCTGGATCCCTGGCAGTGCCCAAGGCCAGGCTGGACATTGGGGCTTGGAGCAGCCTGGCACAGTGGAAGGTGTCCCTGCCCATGGCAGGGGTGGAATGAGATGATCTTTCAGGTCCCTTCCAGCCCAAACCCATGATTCTATGACACTGTCGCAGTACAGCTGACACCAATTTCATTGATCACAGCAGACCAGAGCTTTTCTTTGCAGTATTATTTGAGAAAAATCACAGCTTTTTTGTAGCAAACTCCCTTCTCTGCTCTGTACAGAAATTCCTGCCACAGGAAAAGGTTAATGATGGAAGACCAGACCTGAAACTTCTCAGATGCAGAAATATTTTGGGAATTACAGGGCATTTGGGGTCAGAGTTGCTGCTGCAGCCGAGGTCTGCTGGGGATGGGGTTGCCAGGAAGCCAATTAGGAAGGATTTTTGTCTGGTTGCAGCAGCCTGGGGATTGCTTTAACCTGAGCTCAGCTGGCTCTGCTTCCCCAGGGAGAGCATTCCCGCTATGGATAGTGCCAGCACACGTGTGCTGCCCATCCTCCTTCTCACCTGGCTGTTCACAGCTGGCTGCAGGGGCTTGAAGAGGCTCAGGGAGGGAGAGGGAATGGGTTTGCCAGAAGAAGGCATTTTCTGGCTCTTTTTGCCACAGAAAACCAGACTGATCTCTGATGGGTGTCCTGGTTTTACCAAATCCTCCAAAATTGTTGGGATAAACCCCTCCATCATTTATCTTTTTAGTGGAAGTGAGTCAGGCCCGACTTTATTCTTTGCCAGGGTTTGTGTGTGACCAGCAAAGTTCTGGCCTCCACACAGACGTGGACACAAAACATTGTAATTTATCCATTTTTAGCAAACAAAGAAATTAATGCTCCTGTTTCTACATGACTGTGTTGGTTTTGCAGGGCCTGGTTTTGGGTAGTGTGGGGGCCACAGAGGTGGCTGCTGTGAGAAGCTGCTGGAAGCTTCCACCATGTCCAGCAGAGCCAATCCCTGATGGCTCTGAAGATGGACATGCTTCTGGCCAAAGCTGGACCAATGAGAGAGGTCGGTAAGGCCTCTGTGATGAGAGATTTAAGAAGAAAATCAAAATAAAGTGGGCAGGCACAGTTTTTCCCCTGGCCAGAGAAGAGGGGAAGGTGAGAACATGTGAGGGAAAGAACACAGACACACCAGGGTCAGTGGAGAAGGAGGGGCAGGAGGTGCTCCAGCTGCTGGAGCCGAGATTCCTCTGCAGGCCGTGGTGAAGGCCATGTGGAAGCAGCTTTGCCCCTCCATGGGGTTCCGTGGGGAACCCCAGCGGATGCAGAGATCCACCTGTAGCCCGTGGGGATCCATGGGGGATGCAGAGATCCATCCACAGCTCAGGGGGATCCATGGGGGATGCAGAGACCCACCTGCAGCCCGTGGGGATCCATGGGGGATGCAGAGATCCATCCACAGCTCAGGGGGATCCATGGGGGATGCAGAGACCCACCTGCAGCCCGTGGGGATCCATGGGGGATGCAGAGATCCATCCACAGCTCAGGGGGATCCATGGGGGCTGCAGAGATCCACCTGCAGCCCGTGGGGATCCATGGGAGATGCAGAGATCCACCCACAGACCGTGGGGATCCGCGGGTGCTGGGGCTGAGCAGTCGCTGCTCCCAAGGCACTCCCTGGGCCTCAGGTGGGAAATCCATCAATGGCTCGCAGAGAGGGGAAAGGAAATCTGGAGACTGTGCTCTTGTGCCTCAAAACTGAATTGGACAATGGACAAATTCTTCACCAATTTGAACTCTGTTCTTTTCAACCTATTGTGAATTCATGTTTCTAGATCCTGTACTGCAATATAAAGATACCATATGGAACAAAAAGAAATTATTTGCTAATTTTCCTTTATTTACTACATTTTATCTTCATTTATGAAATTCTAAATTCTTCTTACTAGTCTCCCTATTCTTACTATTCTGCTTCTACTTTTCTTCTTCTGCCTAATTTACATTCTTCTTAATTTTCTTCTGCTTCTCCTACAGATTTTAAAATTCTTATTCCTCTTCTTCTTCTACGTATTTTAAAAGTCTTATTCTTACTACTATTCTTCTACTATCGATTTTTCAATTCTTATTCCTCTTCTATGGACTTTTAAATACTTATTCTAATTCCTCTTCTTCTGCTATGTATTGGTAAATTCTTATTCCTATCACTCTTCTTATTCTTCTAACTATCTTTAAATTCTTCTTCTTCCTCTTCTTCTTTGTCTTCTCTGGCATCTTCATCTGCTTCGTCTCCATCTTCTTCATCATCCTTGTCGTCTTCTGTGTCCCCGTCATCTCCGTCATCATCGTCTTTGTCACTCACTTTGTCATTTTCATTGCCTTCGTCATTGTCTTCGTCTTTGTCGTCGTCTTGTTCATCGTCTCGTTGTCATGTCCATCTTCTCCACGCTCCTGTTCCCGTTGCCGTTGGTTCGGAGCCCCGTGGGTGCTGCAGCCCCGCAGGGAGGGCGGCTCTGGAGCAATGGCTGCTGTCGGTGCCATGGCCCTGCTACTCCTCGGGCTGTGCCCCCAGGCAGGGGCACCGGAACAGCGCCCGCAGCGCCCGCAGCGCCCGCCTGAAGCGGGAGGGACGTTTCCTGGGGGCAGGCACCGGGCTCTCTGTCCCTGCCTCTGGCACCGGCTCCTCGAGGGCAGGAGAAGCCGCGTGTCCCACAGGGGCTCGGCCTTGCAGGGCCGCGGGCGAGGCACAGAGCGGCCCTGGGCTGCACGGCTCCGGTGCCGGGCCCTCAACCCAGGCCTCCCGGGGGACAGGCACGGGGAGCCCGTCTGCTGCAAAACCTCTCTGGTTTTGCTTGTTGTTTTCTTCCGGCGGCAGCTCCAGGACGCTGATCTCGTCCCACTCATCCTCCTCTGGGGCCAAGGGCTTCATCCAGATGCCGGAGTCCGTCCTGACTTCCCAGAGGTCCTGCGTGAGCTCCTGGGGGCTGTCATCCTCCCAGCTGGAGTGTGCGGAGGGCGTGTGGCTGTTCCGTGGGGACACGTCCTGGCCAAGGGACGCTTCCTGTTGGGAAAGGCCCTGGCCAATGTGTTCTTCCCAGTCAGAAATTTCTTCCTGGCTGATGACGTCCCCCTGGGACAGCTCTTTCCCCACGTCTTCTTCCCAGTCCGAAAGTTCCTGGGAGCTGTTGGCTTCTCTGTGGGACATGTCTTTCTCCGTGCGCTCTTCCCCCTGGCACAGCCCCTGACAGTTGTTCCTTTCTTCCTGGGACAGCTGTGCCTGGTGCTCAGCTTCCCGCTGGGAAGGCTCTTCTTCCATGTCCGATTTCCCAGGCACGGGGCTCTGCTCCCTTTGGACTGGAGCTGTTCCTGCTATTCCTGCAGCCCTCCACTGCTCCAGGGCGGCCTGTTCCTCCAGCTGCTGCCATTCGGCCTGGAGCTCCAGCAGGACGTGGCTCAGGAGCTGCCCAGGGCTGCTCTGGTCCCTGCAGAGCGAGTCCAGGCTGCTGGCCGGGCTGTTGAAGGGGACACTGGGTGGGCTCTGTGTGCTCAGGGATGGCAGCTCCTCGCTGGGCACAGGAGACTCCGGTGCCTTTTCCTCCTGCCGGGCAGCGAGAGCCTCGGGGGGCTCCTCCTGCAGCCCCGGGGCAGCAGCTGCCGGCTCGGCCTCCGTGGCACTGCCCGGGGCAGGAGAGGCGCTGGGCAGGGCGGGCGCTGCCTCTGCCGCCACCGCTGTGCCCACGGGGCTAGGAGAGCCGGGCCCCTCGGGGGGACAAGGCTGGGGCTCCTTCTCCATCACTGGGCCCAAGGGTTTGTCCCCAGTGCTGGAGGTGACATCCTGCTCCTGCTGGGACAGCTCTTGGGCTCTGTCCTCTGCCCCTCGGGACAGCTCCTTGTCATTGCTGTCCCTCCCTGGGGACAATTCCGCCTCTCTCCGGTGTTCCCACGGGGAGATGGGGGAGTGCAAATCTTCCCTTTGTGAGAGTGCCTGGTCCCACTCAGCTTCCCCCTGGGCTGGCTCTGGGGCATCTTCCCAGGGGGAATCTTCAGCCGCTCTCCCGAGGGACAGCTCCTGGGATGTCTCATGTTCATCCCGCTCGGTCTCCTGCTGCCCTCTCTCAGCTTCCTCCCCCTGGGACACCTCTTGGTGTGCCGCTCTTTCTTGCCATTCCCGCACCTCTCGGAGTGTCCGTCCGTCCTCTTCCCTCTCGCGCAGCTCCTGGACTGTCACCGTTGTTTCCATCTGGTGTAGCTCCTGCTGTGTCCCCAGGGAATTCTCTTGGAATGTCTCAACCTCTTCCTCCCACTGAGACATCTCCGGCTCTGGTTCAGCTTCCCAGAGCTGGGAAAGCTCTCTCTCTCTCTGTGTTGCCAAGGCTCCCCTTGGCCTCCTCGGTGTGTGACACTGGCAGGCCTGGCCTGCCCCCCGCACCTGCAAGTGCCCGCTGAGGGCCTGGGCCGGCGGTCAGCTGGGCACAGGGCCGGGACACCGGGACTCAGGGGTGCCTTTGGTGTCTTTGTCGTCGTCTGTCGCTCTCGGCCTGTGGCGCAGACAGATCCCAGGAGTTGCTTCCACCTTCTGCAGTGGCTCTCCTGGGACTGGGCACCCCGGGCCCTGCGGTGCCCCTAGAAACCCCCTCAGCCAGGACGGGGCTCTCTGATGTCACAAGGGTCTCTGGCCACCACCATGGCCCGTGTCACAAAGGGCCCTGACACAGAGCGCCCGTGTCACCAAGGGCCACCCCGGCACCCCAACACCAGCGGGGCACCTGGGAACGGGCCCGGAGCAGCCCCAGACCTGGGGACTCTGTTGGTTTTGCAGGGCCTGGTTTTGGGTAGTGTGGGGGCCACAGAGGTGGCTGCTGTGAGAAGCTGCTGGAAGCTTCCACCATGTCCAGCAGAGCCAATCCCTGATGGCTCTGAAGATGGACACGCTTCTGGCCAAAGCTGGGCCAATGAGAGAGGTCGGTAAGGCCTCTGTGATGAGATTTAAGAAGAAAATCAAAACAAAGTGGGCAGGCACAGTTTTTCCCCTGGCCAGAGAAGAGGGGAAGGTGAGAACATGTGAGGGAAACAACACGGACACACCAGGGTCAGTGGAGAAGGAGGGGCAGGAGGTGCTCCAGCTGCTGGAGCCGAGATTCCTCTGCAGGCTGTGGTGAAGGCCATGTGGAAGCAGCTTTGCCCCTCCATGGGGTTCCGTGGGGAACCCCAGCGGATGCAGAGATCCTCCTGCAGCCCGTGGGGATCCATGGGGGATGCAGAGATCCATCCACAGCTCAGCGGGATCCATGGGGGCTGCAGAGATCCACCTGCAGCCCGTGGGGATCCATGGGAGATGCAGAGATCCACCCACAGACCGTGGGGATCCGCGGGTGCTGGGGCTGAGGAGTCGCTGCTCCCAGGGCACTCCCTGGGCCTCAGGTGGGAAATCCATCAATGGCTCGCAGAGAGGGGAAAGGAAATCTGGAGACTGTGCTCTTGTGCCTCAAAATTGAATTGGACAATGGACAAATTCTTCACCAATTTGAACTCTGTTCTATTCAACCTATTGTGAATTCATGTTTCTAGATCCTGTACTGCAATATAAAGATACCATATGCAACAAAAAGAAATTATTTGCTAATTTTCCTTTATTTACTACATTTTATCTTCATTTATGAAATTCTAAATTCTTCTTACTAGTCTCCCTATTCTTACTATTCTGCTTCTACTTTTCTTCTTCTGCCTAATTTACATTCTTCTTAATTTTCTTCTGCTTCTCCTACAGATTTTAAAATTCTTATTCCTCTTCTTCTACGTATTTTAAAAGTCTTATTCTTACTACTATTCTTCTACTATCGATTTTTCAATTCTTATTCCTCTTCTATGGATTTTTAAATACTTATTCTAATTCCTCTTCTTCTGCTATGTATTGGTAAATTCTTATTCCTATCACTCTTCTTATTCTTCTAACTATCTTTAAATTCTTCTTCTTCCTCTTCTTCTTTGTCTTCTCTGGCATCTTCATCTGCTTCGTCTCCATCTTCTTCATCATCCTTGTCGTCTTCTGTGTCCCCGTCATCTCCGTCATCATCGTCTTTGTCACTCGCTTTGTCATTTTCATTGTCTTCATCATTGTCTTCGTCTTTGTCGTCGTCTTGTTCATCGTCTCGTTGTCATGTCCATCTTCTCCACGCTCCTGTTCCCGTTGCCGTTGGTTCGGAGCCCCGTGGGTGCCGCAGCCCCGCAGGGAGGGCGGCTCTGGAGCAATGGCTGCTGTCGGTGCCATGGCCCTGCTACTCCTCGGGCTGTGCCCCCAGGCAGGGGCACCGAAACAGCGCCCGCAGCGCCCGCAGTGCCCGCCTGAAGCGGGAGGGACGTTTCCTGGGGGCAGGCACCGGGCTCTCTGTCCCTGCCTCTGGCACCGGCTCCTCGAGGGCAGGAGAAGCCGCGTGTCCCACAGGGGCTCGGCCTTGCAGGGCCGCGGGCGAGGCACAGAGCGGCCCTGGGCTGCACGGCTCCGGTGCCGGGCCCTCAACCCAGGCCTCCCGGGGGACAGGCACGGGGAGCCCGTCTGCTGCAAAACCTCCCCGGTTTTGCTTGTTGTTTTCTTCCGGCGGCAGCTCCAGGACGCTGATCTCGTCCCACTCATCCTCCTCTGGGGCCAAGGGCTTCATCCAGATGCCGGAGTCCGTCCTGACTTCCCAGAGGTCCTGCGTGAGCTCCTGGGGGCTGTCATCCTCCCAGCTGGAGTGTGCGGAGGGCGTGTGGCTGTTCCCTGGGGACACGTCCTGGCCAAGGGACGCTTCCTGTTGGGAAAGGCCCTGGCCAATGTGTTCTTCCCAGTCAGAAATTTCTTCCTGGCTGATGACGTCCCCCTGGGACAGCTCTTTCCCCACGTCTTCTTCCCAGTCCGAAAGTTCCTGGGAGCTGTTGGCTTCTCTGTGGGACATGTCTTTCTCCGTGCGCTCTTCCCCCTGGCACAGCCCCTGACAGTTGTTCCTTTCTTCCTGGGACAGCTGTGCCTGGTGCTCAGCTTCCCGCTGGGAAGGCTCTTCTTCCATGTCCGATTTCCCAGGCACGGGGCTCTGCTCCCTTTGGACTGGAGCTGTTCCTGCTATTCCTGCAGCCCTCCACTGCTCCAGGGCGGCCTGTTCCTCCAGCTGCTGCCATTCGGCCTGGAGCTCCAGCAGGACGTGGCTCAGGAGCTGCCCAGGGCTGCTCTGGTCCCTGCAGAGCGAGTCCAGGCTGCTGGCCGGGCTGTTGAAGGGGACACTGGGTGGGCTCTGTGTGCTCAGGGATGGCAGCTCCTCGCTGGGCACAGGAGACTCCGGTGCCTTTTCCTCCTGCCGGGCAGCGAGAGCCTCGGGGGGCTCCTCCTGCAGCCCCGGGGCAGCAGCTGCCGGCTCGGCCTCCGTGGCACTGCCCGGGGCAGGAGAGGCGCTGGGCAGGGCGGGCGCTGCCTCTGCCGCCACCGCTGTGCCCACGGGGCTGGGAGAGCCGGGCCCCTCGGGGGGACAAGGCTGGGGCTCCTTCTCCATCACTGGGCCCAAGGGTTTGTCCCCAGTGCTGGAGGTGACATCCTGCTCCTGCTGGGACAGCTCTTGGGCTCTGTCCTCTGCCCCTCGGGACAGCTCCTTGTCATTGCTGTCCCTCCCTGGGGACAATTCCGCCTCTCTCCGGTGTTCCCACGGGGAGATGGGGGAGTGCAAATCTTCCCTTTGTGAGAGTGCCTGGTCCCACTCAGCTTCCCCCTGGGCTGGCTCTGGGACATCTTCCCAGGGGGAATCTTCAGCCGCTCTCCCGAGGGACAGCTCCTGGGATGTCTCATGTTCATCCCGCTCGGTCTCCTGCTGCCCTCTCTCAGCTTCCTCCCCCTGGGACACCTCTTGGTGTGCCGCTCTTTCTTGCCATTCCCGCACCTCTCGGAGTGTCCGTCCGTCCTCTTCCCTCTCGCGCAGCTCCTGGACTGTCACCGTTGTTTCCATCTGCTGCAGCTCCCGCTGTGTCCCCAGGGAATTCTCTTGGAATGTCTCAACCTCTTCCTCCCATTGAGACATCTCCGGCTCTGGTTCAGCTTCCCAGAGCTGGGAAAGCTCTCTCTCTCTCTGTGTTGCCAAGGCTCCCCTTGGCCTCCTCGGTGTGTGACACTGGCAGGCCTGGCCTGCCCCCCGCACCTGCAAGTGCCCGCTGAGGGCCTGGGCCGGCGGTCAGCTGGGCACAGGGCCGGGACACCGGGACTCAGGGGTGCCTTTGGCGGCTTTGTCGTCGTCTGTCGCTCTCGGCCTGTGGCGCAGACAGATCCCAGGAGTTGCTTCCACCTTCTGCAGTGGCTCTCCTGGGACTGGGCACCCCGAGCCCTGCGGTGCCCCTAGAAACCCCCTCAGCCAGGACGGGGCTCTCTGATGTCACAAGGGTCTCTGGCCACCACCATGGCCCGTGTCACAAAGGGCCCTGACACAGAGCGCCCGTGTCACCAAGGGCCACCCCGGCACCCCAACACCAGCGGGGCACCTGGGAACGGGCCCGGAGCAGCCCCAGACCTGGGGACTCTGTTGGTTTTGCAGGGCCTGGTTTTGGGTAGTGTGGGGGCCACAGAGGTGGCTGCTGTGAGAAGCTGCTGGAAGCTTCCACCATGTCCAGCAGAGCCAATCCCTGATGGCTCTGAAGATGGACACGCTTCTGGCCAAAGCTGGGCCAATGAGAGAGGTCGGTAAGGCCTCTGTGATGAGATTTAAGAAGAAAATCAAAATAAAGTGGGCAGGCACAGTTTTTCCCCTGGCCAGAGAAGAGGGGAAGGTGAGAACATGTGAGGGAAAGAACACAGACACACCAGGGTCAGTGGAGAAGGAGGGGCAGGAGGTGCTCCAGCTGCTGGAGCCGAGATTCCTCTGCAGGCCGTGGTGAAGGCCATGGTGAAGCAGCTTTGCCCCTCCATGGGCTTCCGTGGGGAACCCCAGCGGATGCAGAGATCCTCCTGCAGCCTGTGGGGATCCATGGGGGATGCAGAGATCCATCCACAGCTCAGGGGGATCCATAGGGGCTACAGAGATCCACCTGCAGCCCGTGGGGATCCATGGGGGATGCAGAGATCCATCCACAGCTCAGGGGGATCCATGGGAGATGCAGAGATCCATCCACAGCCCGTGGGGATCCATGGGGGATGCAGAGATCCATCCAGAGCTCAGGGGGATCCATGGGGGATGCAGAGATCCACCCACAGCTCAGGGGGATCCATGGGGGATGCAGAGATCCACCTGCAGCCCGTGGGGATCCATGGGAGATGCAGAGATCCATCCACAGCCCGTGGGGATCCGCGGGTGCTGGGGCTGAGCAGTCGCTGCTCCCAAGGCACTCCCTGGGCCTCAGGTGGGAAATCCATCAATGGCTCGCAGAGAGGGGAAAGGAAATCTGGAGACTGTGCTCTTGTGCCTCAAAACTGAATTGGACAATGGACAAATTCTTCACCAATTTGAACTCTGTTCTTTTCAACCTATTGTGAATTCATGTTTCTAGATCCTGTACTGCAATATAAAGATACCATATGCAACAAAAAGAAATTATTTGCTAATTTTCCTTTATTTACTACATTTTATCTTCATTTATGAAATTCTAAATTCTTCTTACTAGTCTCCCTATTCTTACTATTCTGCTTCTACTTTTCTTCTTCTGCCTAATTTACATTCTTCTTAATTTTCTTCTGCTTCTCCTACAGATTTTAAAATTCTTATTCCTCTTCTTCTACGTATTTTAAAAGTCTTATTCTTACTACTATTCTTCTACTATCGATTTTTCAATTCTTATTCCTCTTCTATGGATTTTTAAATACTTATTCTAATTCCTCTTCTTCTGCTATGTATTGGTAAATTCTTATTCCTATCACTCTTCTTATTCTTCTAACTATCTTTAAATTCTTCTTCTTCCTCTTCTTCTTTGTCTTCTCTGGCATCTTCATCTGCTTCGTCTCCATCTTCTTCATCATCCTTGTCGTCTTCTGTGTCCCCGTCATCTCCGTCATCATCGTCTTTGTCACTCGCTTTGTCATTTTCATTGTCTTCATCATTGTCTTCGTCTTTGTCGTCGTCTTGTTCATCGTCTCGTTGTCATGTCCATCTTCTCCACGCTCCTGTTCCCGTTGCCGTTGGTTCGGAGCCCCGTGGGTGCCGCAGCCCCGCAGGGAGGGCGGCTCTGGAGCAATGGCTGCTGTCGGTGCCATGGCCCTGCTACTCCTCGGGCTGTGCCCCCAGGCAGGGGCACCGAAACAGCGCCCGCAGCGCCCGCAGCGCCTGCCTGAAACACGAGGGACGTTTCCTGGGGGCAGGCACCGGGCTCTCTGTCCCTGCCTCTGGCACCGGCTCCTCGAGGGCAGGAGAAGCCGCGTGTCCCACAGGGGCTCGGCCTTGCAGGGCCGCGGGCGAGGCACAGAGCGGCCCTGGGCTGCACGGCTCCGGTGCCGGGCCCTCAACCCAGGCCTCCCGGGGGACAGGCACGGGGAGCCCGTCTGCTGCAAAACCTCCCCGGTTTTGCTTGTTGTTTTCTTCCGGTGGCAGCTCCAGGACGCTGATCTCGTCCCACTCATCCTCCTCTGGGGCCAAGGGCTTCATCCAGATGCCGGAGTCCGTCCTGACTTCCCAGAGGTCCTGCGTGAGCTCCTGGGGGCTGTCATCCTCCCAGCTGGAGTGTGCGGAGGGCGTGTGGCTGTTCCCTGGGGACACGTCCTGGCCAAGGGACGCTTCCTGTTGGGAAAGGCCCTGGCCAATGTGTTCTTCCCAGTCAGAAATTTCTTCCTGGCTGATGACGTCCCCCTGGGACAGCTCTTTCCCCACGTCTTCTTCCCAGTCCGAAAGTTCCTGGGAGCTGTTGGCTTCTCTGTGGGACATGTCTTTCTCCGTGCGCTCTTCCCCCTGGCACAGCCCCTGACAGTTGTTCCTTTCTTCCTGGGACAGCTGTGCCTGGTGCTCAGCTTCCCGCTGGGAAGGCTCTTCTTCCATGTCCGATTTCCCAGGCACGGGGCTCTGCTCCCTTTGGACTGGAGCTGTTCCTGCTATTCCTGCAGCCCTCCACTGCTCCAGGGCGGCCTGTTCCTCCAGCTGCTGCCATTCGGCCTGGAGCTCCAGCAGGACGTGGCTCAGGAGCTGCCCAGGGCTGCTCTGGTCCCTGCAGAGCGAGTCCAGGCTGCTGGCCGGGCTGTTGAAGGGGACACTGGGTGGGCTCTGTGTGCTCAGGGATGGCAGCTCCTCGCTGGGCACAGGAGACTCCGGTGCCTTTTCCTCCTGCCGGGCAGCGAGAGCCTCGGGGGGCTCCTCCTGCAGCCCCGGGGCAGCAGCTGCCGGCTCGGCCTCCGTGGCACTGCCCGGGGCAGGAGAGGCGCTGGGCAGGGCGGGCGCTGCCTCTGCCGCCACCGCTGTGCCCACGGGGCTGGGAGAGCCGGGCCCCTCGGGGGGACAAGGCTGGGGCTCCTTCTCCATCACTGGGCCCAAGGGTTTGTCCCCAGTGCTGGAGGTGACATCCTGCTCCTGCTGGGACAGCTCTTGGGCTCTGTCCTCTGCCCCTCGGGACAGCTCCTTGTCATTGCTGTCCCTCCCTGGGGACAATTCCGCCTCTCTCCGGTGTTCCCACGGGGAGATGGGGGAGTGCAAATCTTCCCTTTGTGAGAGTGCCTGGTCCCACTCAGCTTCCCCCTGGGCTGGCTCTGGGACATCTTCCCAGGGGGAATCTTCAGCCGCTCTCCCGAGGGACAGCTCCTGGGATGTCTCATGTTCATCCCGCTCGGTCTCCTGCTGCCCTCTCTCAGCTTCCTCCCCCTGGGACACCTCTTGGTGTGCCGCTCTTTCTTGCCATTCCCGCACCTCTCGGAGTGTCCGTCCGTCCTCTTCCCTCTCGCGCAGCTCCTGGACTGTCACCGTTGTTTCCATCTGCTGCAGCTCCCGCTGTGTCCCCAGGGAATTCTCTTGGAATGTCTCAACCTCTTCCTCCCATTGAGACATCTCCGGCTCTGGTTCAGCTTCCCAGAGCTGGGAAAGCTCTCTCTCTCTCTGTGTTGCCAAGGCTCCCCTTGGCCTCCTCGGTGTGTGACACTGGCAGGCCTGGCCTGCCCCCCGCACCTGCAAGTGCCCGCTGAGGGCCTGGGCCGGCGGTCAGCTGGGCACAGGGCCGGGACACCGGGACTCAGGGGTGCCTTTGGCGGCTTTGTCGTCGTCTGTCGCTCTCGGCCTGTGGCGCACACAGATCCCAGGAGTTGCTTCCACCTTCTGCAGTGGCTCTCCTGGGACTGGGCACCCCGAGCCCTGCGGTGCCCCTAGAAACCCCCTCAGCCAGGACGGGGCTCTCTGATGTCACAAGGGTCTCTGGCCACCACCATGGCCCGTGTCACAAAGGGCCCTGACACAGAGCGCCCGTGTCACCAAGGGCCACCCCGGCACCCCAACACCAGCGGGGCACCTGGGAACGGGCCCGGAGCAGCCCCAGACCTGGGGACTCTGTTGGTTTTGCAGGGCCTGGTTTTGGGTAGTGTGGGGGCCACAGAGGTGGCTGCTGTGAGAAGCTGCTGGAAGCTTCCACCATGTCCAGCAGAGCCAATCCCTGATGGCTCTGAAGATGGACACGCTTCTGGCCAAAGCTGGGCCAATGAGAGAGGTCGGTAAGGCCTCTGTGATGAGATTTAAGAAGAAAATCAAAATAAAGTGGGCAGGCACAGTTTTTCCCCTGGCCAGAGAAGAGGGGAAGGTGAGAACATGTGAGGGAAAGAACACAGACACACCAGGGTCAGTGGAGAAGGAGGGGCAGGAGGTGCTCCAGCTGCTGGAGCCGAGATTCCTCTGCAGGCCGTGGTGAAGGCCATGGTGAAGCAGCTTTGCCCCTCCATGGGCTTCCGTGGGGAACCCCAGCGGATGCAGAGATCCTCCTGCAGCCTGTGGGGATCCATGGGGGATGCAGAGATCCATCCACAGCTCAGGGGGATCCATAGGGGCTACAGAGATCCACCTGCAGCCCGTGGGGATCCATGGGGGATGCAGAGATCCATCCACAGCTCAGGGGGATCCATGGGAGATGCAGAGATCCATCCACAGCCCGTGGGGATCCATGGGGGATGCAGAGATCCATCCAGAGCTCAGGGGGATCCATGGGGGATGCAGAGATCCACCCACAGCTCAGGGGGATCCATGGGGGATGCAGAGATCCACCTGCAGCCCGTGGGGATCCATGGGAGATGCAGAGATCCATCCACAGCCCGTGGGGATCCGCGGGTGCTGGGGCTGAGCAGTCGCTGCTCCCAAGGCACTCCCTGGGCCTCAGGTGGGAAATCCATCAATGGCTCGCAGAGAGGGGAAAGGAAATCTGGAGACTGTGCTCTTGTGCCTCAAAACTGAATTGGACAATGGACAAATTCTTCACCAATTTGAACTCTGTTCTTTTCAACCTATTGTGAATTCATGTTTCTAGATCCTGTACTGCAATATAAAGATACCATATGCAACAAAAAGAAATTATTTGCTAATTTTCCTTTATTTACTACATTTTATCTTCATTTATGAAATTCTAAATTCTTCTTACTAGTCTCCCTATTCTTACTATTCTGCTTCTACTTTTCTTCTTCTGCCTAATTTACATTCTTCTTAATTTTCTTCTGCTTCTCCTACAGATTTTAAAATTCTTATTCCTCTTCTTCTACGTATTTTAAAAGTCTTATTCTTACTACTATTCTTCTACTATCGATTTTTCAATTCTTATTCCTCTTCTATGGATTTTTAAATACTTATTCTAATTCCTCTTCTTCTGCTATGTATTGGTAAATTCTTATTCCTATCACTCTTCCTATTCTTCTAACTATCTTTAAATTCTTCTTCTTCCTCTTCTTCTTTGTCTTCTCTGGCATCTTCATCTGCTTCGTCTCCATCTTCTTCATCATCCTTGTCGTCTTCTGTGTCCCCGTCATCTCCGTCATCATCGTCTTTGTCACTCACTTTGTCATTTTCATTGTCTTCGTCATTGTCTTCGTCTTTGTCGTCGTCTTGTTCATCGTCTCGTTGTCATGTCCATCTTCTCCACGCTCCTGTTCCCGTTGCCGTTGGTTCGGAGCCCCGTGGGTGCTGCAGCCCCGCAGGGAGGGCGGCTCTGGAGCAATGGCTGCTGTCGGTGCCATGGCCCTGCTACTCCTCGGGCTGTGCCCCCAGGCAGGGGCACCGGAACAGCGCCCGCAGCGCCCGCAGCGCCCGCCTGAAGCGGGAGGGACGTTTCCTGGGGGCAGGCACCGGGCTCTCTGTCCCTGCCTCTGGCACCGGCTCCTCGAGGGCAGGAGAAGCCGCGTGTCCCACAGGGGCTCGGCCTTGCAGGGCCGCGGGCGAGGCACAGAGCGGCCCTGGGCTGCACGGCTCCGGTGCCGGGCCCTCAACCCAGGCCTCCCGGGGGACAGGCACGGGGAGCCCGTCTGCTGCAAAACCTCCCCGGTTTTGCTTGTTGTTTTCTTCCGGCGGCAGCTCCAGGACGCTGATCTCGTCCCACTCATCCTCCTCTGGGGCCAAGGGCTTCATCCAGATGCCGGAGTCCGTCCTGACTTCCCAGAGGTCCTGCGTGAGCTCCTGGGGGCTGTCATCCTCCCAGCTGGAGTGTGCGGAGGGCGTGTGGCTGTTCCCTGGGGACACGTCCTGGCCAAGGGACGCTTCCTGTTGGGAAAGGCCCTGGCCAATGTGTTCTTCCCAGTCAGAAATTTCTTCCTGGCTGATGACGTGCCCCTGGGACAGCTCTTTCCCCACGTCTTCTTCCCAGTCCGAAAGTTCCTGGGAGCTGTTGGCTTCTCTGTGGGACATGTCTTTCTCCGTGCTCTCTTCCCCCTGGCACAGCCCCTGACAGTTGTTCCTTTCTTCCTGGGACAGCTGTGCCTGGTGCTCAGCTTCCCGCTGGGAAGGCTCTTCTTCCATGTCCGATTTCCCAGGCACAGGGCTCTGCTCCCTTTGGACTGGAGCTGTTCCTGCTATTCCTGCAGCCCTCCACTGCTCCAGGGCGGCCTGTTCCTCCAGCTGCTGCCATTCGGCCTGGAGCTCCAGCAGGACGTGGCTCAGGAGCTGCCCAGGGCTGCTCTGGTCCCTGCAGAGCGAGTCCAGGCTGCTGGCCGGGCTGTTGAAGGGGACACTGGGTGGGCTCTGTGTGCTCAGGGATGGCAGCTCCTCGCTGGGCACAGGAGACTCCGGTGCCTTTTCCTCCTGCCGGGCAGCGAGAGCCTCGGGGGGCTCCTCCTGCAGCCCCGGGGCAGCAGCTGCCGGCTCGGCCTCCGTGGCACTGCCCGGGGCAGGAGAGGCGCTGGGCAGGGCGGGCGCTGCCTCTGCCGCCACCGCTGTGCCCACGGGGCTGGGAGAGCCGGGCCCCTCGGGGGGACAAGGCTGGGGCTCCTTCTCCATCACTGGGCCCAAGGGTTTGTCCCCAGTGCTGGAGGTGACATCCTGCTCCTGCTGGGACAGCTCTTGGGCTCTGTCCTCTGCCCCTCGGGACAGCTCCTTGTCATTGCTGTCCCTCCCTGGGGACAAGTCCGCCTCTCTCCGGTGTTCCCACGGGGAGATGGGGGAGTGCAAATCTTCCCTTTGTGAGAGTGCCTGGTCCCACTCAGCTTCCCCCTGGGCTGGCTCTGGGACATCTTCCCAGGAGGAATCTTCAGCCGCTCTCCCGAGGGACAGCTCCTGGGATGTCTCATGTTCATCCCGCTCGGTCTCCTGCTGCCCTCTCTCAGCTTCCTTCCCCTGGGACACCTCTTGGTGTGCCGCTCTTTCTTGCCATTCCCGCACCTCTCGGAGTGTCCGTCCGTCCTCTTCCCTCTCGCGCAGCTCCTGGACTGTCACCGTTGTTTCCATCTGCTGCAGCTCCCGCTGTGTCCCCAGGGAGTTCTCTTGGAATGTCTCAACCTCTTCCTCCCACTGAGACATCTCCGGCTCTGGTTCAGCTTCCCAGAGCTGGGAAAGCTCTCTCTCTCTCTGTGTTGCCAAGGCTCCCCTTGGCCTCCTCGGTGTGTGACACTGGCAGGCCTGGCCTGCCCCCCGCACCTGCAAGTGCCCGCTGAGGGCCTGGGCCGGCGGTCAGCTGGGCACAGGGCCGGGACACCGGGACTCAGGGGTGCCTTTGGCGGCTTTGTCGTCGTCTGTCGCTCTCGGCCTGTGGCGCACACAGATCCCAGGAGTTGCTTCCACCTTCTGCAGTGGCTCTCTCCTGGGACTGGGCACCCCGGGCCCTGCGGTGCCCCTAGAAACCCCCTCAGCCAGGACGGGGCTCTCTGATGTCACAAGGGTCTCTGGCCACCACCATGGCCCGTGTCACAAAGGGCCCTGACACAGAGCGCCCGTGTCACCAAGGGCCACCCCGGCACCCCAACACCAGCGGGGCACCTGGGAACGGGCCCGGAGCAGCCCCAGACCTGGGGACTCTGTTGGTTTTGCAGGGCCTGGTTTTGGGTAGTGTGGGGGCCACAGAGGTGGCTGCTGTGAGAAGCTGCTGGAAGCTTCCACCATGTCCAGCAGAGCCAATCCCTGATGGCTCTGAAGATGGACACGCTTCTGGCCAAAGCTGGGCCAATGAGAGAGGTCGGTAAGGCCTCTGTGATGAGAGATTTAAGAAGAAAATCAAAACAAAGTGGGCAGGCACAGTTTTTCCCCTGGCCAGAGAAGAGGGGAAGGTGAGAACATGTGAGGGAAAGAACACAGACACACCAGGGTCAGTGGAGAAGGAGGGGCAGGAGGTGCTCCAGCTGCTGGAGCCGAGATTCCTCTGCAGGCCATGGTGAAGGCCATGGTGAAGCAGCTTTGCCCCTGCAGCCCCTGGGGATCCATGGGGGATGCAGAGATCCACCCACGGCCCCTGGGGGAGCAGGTGGATGCCTGAAGGAGGCTGTGATCCAGTGGGAGACCCAGTGCAGAGAGGGCCCTGCTCCCAGGCTGGAGCAGCCTGGCCTTGCAGAACTGCACCCTGTGGAAGAGTGACCCATGCCACAGCAGTTTTGGCAGGACTGCTGCTCATGAGATTTGGACCCACGCTGGAGAAGTTCATGGAGAGCTGTCTCCCGTGGGGGGGACCCCAGAGTGCAGCAGGGGAAGGGCTCCTCTCCCTGGGCAGCGGAACAAAACCTTGGGTGAGAAACTGAGCAAACCCCTACGGCCTTTCCCCTGCACTGTCAGTGGGAAGGAGGAAGGGGTTGGGGGAAAAAGGTGTTTTTCTAAGGGCTTATTTTTCTTCTCATTATCCTCCCCTGATTTTGTCAGTAATAAACTCACTTTGTACCTCTAAGCTGAGCCTGTTTTGCCCTTGGATTGTTTTCTCCCACCCTTATCTCAACTGAGCTTCATTAAATTTTCTCTCCTCTGCCCAGCTGTGACAGGGGAGGGAGTGCGAGTGGCTTTCGTGTGTCCCTGGCGTCTGGCCAGTGTCCAACCATGACAACAACATAATTCTATTCCATTAATTAGTATTCTATCCTTTGTTGGTTATTGATTTCTCACTTCTCATGGTAATTAGTCCCCAGTTTTAGTATATTTTTCCGACCTTCCAATGCATACACTGAGTCTTCCTTATATCTTCTTTATCTTCTGGTTTCTGCCAAATGTCCTTGTGCTCCATAAATTCTGCATTCCAGGTGTCCAGCCTCAATAACACACCTTCCTCTCCCAGGATTTGTCCATTGAAGCACGTCAGAGTTTGTTTCTCAAAACTTCCAAGGTCCAGTAATTTTCCCAAGGTGTGTTTGTACAAAAGGAGCTCATGACAACTTTGCTAAATGCTGGCTAAAAGTTATGTAAGGCTAAAACACTGCTTATAATTAATACATTGGTTATGATTAATTTAAAAGAATTAATTAGAACTTAATTAAAACCATTGATTAAAAAAATTGGAACAGTTCTATTATTTTCAACACTGGAATTGGGCAAGTTTTGGTTTAATTCCCAAGATTTCTGACTCAAGGCATTTACAATCACACCTTTTCTAAGGGCCCATCTGCCAGGCCTGCTGAACCCCAAACTTTCAGGGTTTGCAGTGAAAACAAGGCCATGAGGATGACTGAAATTCATGGATTTGGGTATCCAGTTAGAATTTGTGTATATTTTCTAAGGAGAGCTCACCTGGCACCACATCAAACACAGATTGTCCCTGAGGAAGTCGTTTGTGTGATATATCATGGTTTTCAACTGATCTCGCTAGTGGTTTTGGCTCTTATTAAATGTCTCCTTGGTAGACAAATAACAACATCAATATCCTTTCCTGTTTGCCTTGAAATAAAGATTGAGAAGCACACCACAAAATAATACAGGAGTGTATCAAAGCAAAACACTGCTCCAAAATAAAGAACACTGTAAAGAAAGACAGAAAGGAGTTTGAAAACCATAAAAGTAAGGGCTGAACAGTGAAAGAAACACTCTGATATTTAGGAAGAAACAAATTTCAAGAACTCGGCAAAAGCAGCCAGAATAATCTGCAAGAAGGTGTTATTAACATTTAGAATTTAGGGTTGATAATTCAACTGGGTAAGTGCTGCACATCAAGGTACATAATTAGATGTCCTAATTGAGGGTTTGACTGATTGCCACAGGCAGCAACACAACTGAAATGGTGCCACTGTAAGACTGGGGTCTCTCTGTGCTCTACACTCTGTTTTTCTGCCTTTGCTTCCTACCTGTTGTGAAATTGTAGGTTTGGATTTGGTTTAATTGCTGGGTTTAGACCTTCCCTCACCTCTCCATGAATAGAAGCATTTTGCACGATTTTCTGGAGTACCTGGACGTGAGGAAGAAAAAAGGAGCTCTAAAAGCAATTTCAGGGTAGACCAGGAGCTGCTCAGATGGCACAGGAGGTTGTCCAAAAACTGGAGAAAGGAAAAGACAGACTCAGCACTGAAGATGGTGAGAAGACAACTGGAATGCTGTAGAAATGAAACTGTTGTGTAGACTTTACACTTCTGAACTTACACATTATCCTTGGATATGTGGTTTAGTCTGCTAAATTTAGGCACAGCCTAATGATAGTTCTTTATAAATAATTAATGGAGCTTTGTTACATATGGATAAATAGATTGTAAAAATGCAGTGAGAATGGTGCAGCTCTGGAGAAGTGAATGCTGTCGTGCAGCTGCAGCTGCCTGCAGCAGTCAGATGCATAGATCTGCTTCCTACAGATTTAAGCAGGTTGCATCCATGAAATCCACTGATGTATCCCTAAATTTCTACAAAAGCAGAACAGCAGGTCAGAGAAAATCAGATCACTTTGGTTACCAGCTTGATAATACTGGTATTGCTCTGTTTCCTTGGTTTAGGGAGAGCTAATAGGAACACAAAGTTATTTGCCAACGTTTATGAAATGCTGAATTCTTGCAGCACTTGGGTCCTCCTTCTCTGGTGGGACACTCTCTCCTCTGCAGACACACAGCATCAAGTTCATGGATTTCTTAAGCCTGGCCTAATCCCTGTTTTGAGGCTGTTAAAGACTCCAGTTCACCTTTCCTTTATTAGTTTTGTTCTGATGTTCAGCTTATCCATCAGCCCCCTGGGATAAGCCAGTCTGGATGTTCAGGACAGTGTCTGTGATTTGTCTTTCAAGTGCCAGCTTTGGCCAAACCATCCTCAACAGTAACTTTTAGAAACCCTGAGCATCTTCCAGTGCTGGCAATGCAGATGCTTCAGAGAAAACATCTTCAGTTTTCCTCTTGCTCTCAGTGTGAAACAGCACTTGAGGCTTGGTTCTGCTTGCCTCTGCTGCAGGAGAGAGTGATGTTTCCTCTCTCTTGGGTGTTTCTGGATCAGGATTTAATCAAGCAGGCAAAAAAATACATATTTTTGCCTCATATTCCTCACTCAATGCATATTTTAATTCAAAAACTTATCTATCTATCTGATATATAGAATCAAGCTATGTCCAGCTTTCCTTGGCTAAGAAAAGGCAGCAAAACTTCCAATGGAATAGAGTTCCCATAAAATCTGCCCCATTCACTGAATTTCACAGCCCCTCTCTGCCAGGCCCTCTGTCTGCTATAACAACTTTATTTTGGGGGTAAATAAGTCAGATTTCTTTCTGTCAGTGGCACCAGTGCACATCCCTGAGGTCAATCTACTCTACCCACTGCAGGATTTTGGGAGGCTGTTCCTGCAGGTTCTCAGCCTTTCTCAGGGAAAAAAATCAGCCCTCTGTGCACAGCTTTCCTCATGAGCCATGGCAGAGAACACCCTCTCCCTCCTCCTGGCATTGTGGCTGCCTTGCAGGGACTTTTGTTTTTTCAATAAAAGCTGTGTCTCTGCAGGTTCTCTCCTTGCTGTGCTGGTTTTCCACGATACTACATTTCTCTGGGTGATCCAGGCTGCTTTTAAGCAAATTACTCAGTTCCTACCATGGTCTTTCAGCTTAGGAAGTGAAAGAAATAAATTGGTATTTGAGCTGTCTGCTCAAGACAAAATAAAGATTTCCTGGGTTTGTAGCATGCAGGTTTAAGGCCTGCCTGTCCTAGAATATCTTGTGCAAATCTACACATTTTCCTGTGTCCTGGATAAATCTGAGCCTGTGCCATGTTTTTTCTCCAGTTCCCAGAAGACCGTGTGGAGTTAGGGGAGTCAAAACCTTCTGCACCCACCTTCCACAGACAGTTATCAGCCAGAACTATGATTTTCTCTTGCTTAATGCCACTTTGGTGACACAAAACAGCCACACAGTTAAAAATCCCCTTCACCAAAGGGACTTGTAGGTTGGTAACTCTGAAACTGGTGGAAAAATCCCTCAGTCCAGCTGCCCTCAAATCAGCAGGAATAGAGCCATCATTAAGGATATTTTAAAATATATCCTAATAAAAATGTGTGCTGTCAGTGCAAGGCCTTGTGGACTTGGCTGATTTGGCCACGTGAGTGGTTTACAACCATCAATAAACTGCATCTCTTGAGTGCCTTCCCTATTCAGGATAAAGAGCTTGTTCCCACAACCACAGGGAATGGTTTTATTTACACCCAGGAATCCCACGAGAGAGGAGGAGATGTTCTGTGAGACTTCTTAAGATCATAATTGTTGATGGGATTTGTCTTGCCTGACTGCCAGGCTGATGTCTCATGGAAGGCAATTACCAGAGTATCCTCCACGAGAGAGAAACTGGCACTGCCATGTTGCTGTGACCCAGCCCACTGCGGGGCTGGGGCAGCGAGATGCCAATCCATCCCAGCCCATCCCCTGGATCGAGTTCCCCAAGAGGCCGACTCAGAGGTCGATGGGTGGCTCAGAAGGCTAAGCCGCACCCCCTGGGCAGTGCCCGGGTCCAAGCCACCTCCCCCGGATCGGGAAAAATCCCGGTTACTTGGTTGTTCACTGGTTCTCTGTTATAACTCCCGCCTCTCGGTTTACCCCAGTGGTTCTTGGTCAATTGTATCCTCCCCCTGCCTTGTAACTCATTGGTTGTTTTCCCCTTTCACCGGGGTTTTCAAATTCCCTATAAAACTGAGGACAAGGCTCCAAGGAGCCATCCCATCACAATCCCATCATTCCCATCCCATCGGATTCCAGCCTTCCGAGCTTGTTTGGGTTGCGAAACTTCTGACAATAAACCTGTTAGGAGTCAAACCTGAACAGCCTCTCTCTTCCTTTGTCTCTGAGCTAACGTGAGCCGATCCCATCGGCTCCTGCCGTGTTCCCTGTGTAAGAAGCCAGCTAGCCAGCCCAGCCAGCAGCTCTTTTCCTGATCCTGAAGTCGATTCTGTGATGCACAGAAGTAACGCAGCTGGACTCCCTCTGACCTGGGGCACACCTCATGCCTCGAGCACCAAACGCTGCGTTACTTCCAGGGGGGATTTCCTCCCCTCTTTAAATGAAAAAAAACACCATTAAGTGAATCATACTGTAAAGGTGTTTCTACCTTCCTAATGAGCAGAGAAAGAATCCAGATGATTTTGCACACGGCTGGGTAGGATACTATAGGATGTATGGATAGGACAGATCATTTTTTGGGACATGTTCATGCTCTGCTGTGATTTTTACAGGTGTATTTCCAAGCCCTGAGACTGGAGGTGGCACTGGAGCTCTTTTGGGACAAATTTCTCACTGGCCCAAGAGCTCTGGTCCCCTTTGTGCCCCCAAGGAGCATCCCAGAGCTCAGTCCAAGACACAAGCACTGGGGCATTATCCTGGGAGCTTTGCCAGACACAGATTGGAAGGACTCTGTTTTCATTCCAAGTAGATTTGGCCTTTCTCTCTGTGTGGGTCGGGGGTAGAAGACACACTGAGTTTCTGGACAATGTTTATTGTAACACCTCCTTGCTCAGCTGCTGCTTGAAATCCTGTTTTAAAATGTTGACAGACATTTGTGGCCATATCTTTAGTTTAACAGGAATAGCAAATTTTCCAGGCTAACAGGAGACACTGGGCCCAGTTTTTTCTAGAAAACAGACTATGTTAGAGAAAGCTCTTTCATTTCTCACAATAACAATTGCAGAAGTTTTCATCTGGGGCTTTTGGAAGGGCAAAACAATCCCAGCTTGACTTTGGAGTTTTCTTTTTCTCAAGCATTGTTTGGATTTGTTGGCTTAGGTTGGTTTTTTTTTCATCTAGAGAATGACAGGAGAAAAAAACCAAACTCTCCTCTGGGAAAACCAGAGAAATTTGAAATGGGGCCAGTGAAAGATAACAGCCATGGAAGACTGCAATACAATTAAATTGTATTAATTTTCAGATGATTATGCATATTTCTTGAAACAGTTCTGCAAAATTCTCCTTCTACCCCAAATTAGTCTCTTCTCTTTCTTGGAACTTGCAAGAAAAAAAAAAAAAAAGAAAATCAATGTTACCCTAAACTTCCTTAAGCTGTTCAAATCCACATCTGTTGTCTAGGGAATCACCTCATTTCCTCCTAAAATCCTTTGCATTACATCCAAGCCTTCTGGTCCAGAGTGAGGGTTTAGTTCAGGAGTTATTTCAGAGCTCTCTGGCTGAGATCCTGGTAATTTATACGATGTTAACAGAAAGTCACCCTTGAGTGAGATGGGAGCTCAATAATAATTGAACCCCTCCACCTTTCCCCTCTCTGAGCACAGGAGTCAGAGCATGGCAAGCACTGGAGGGACAGAACCACTGTCAGAGGCTGCAGGTTTGGCCCAACACAGCCAAGAAGCTGGGTGGCCTTTGGGTAAATCACATCTTTGTCCTCTCAACCTTCCAGTCCCACCTTCCCGTTCAGTTCTTGAACTCTGCTGCACTGGGAAAGGCTTTTAAACACCGGGGAGAGCCTGAAATCCCATGTGTTTCACAGACAGCTTCCCTCATCCAAGCACGGCCCTCTGACTGTACTTGTGCCAAAACCCAGACACGACTGCAGCCTTCTGTTTCACGTTTCGTGGTTTTGATTTGGACATCTGAGCTGAGTGACGTGCTCCGAAGAAATCTGGCTAATCACCCCTGATTGTCTGATCAATGATCTGCCTAGAGCAGGATGTGGAGGGGAACTTTTCCCCTGGGAGTTGTCTGTGCTCATGTACAAGTTGAGTCAAAATATTTCAGGAGATCAGGAAAAGATTGTTGAACATGAGGAGAAAATGACTTTTGATTGTCCTTCTTCTCTTTGCTTTATTGTACTTTGCTTGCTTGACGAGGCTCTTTGGCCTTGGAATGAACCCTGGATTAGTTTCATTGGAATGTGGGACCAGATTGGTAATCAGCAATGTGAGCAGAATTTCACTGCAGCCTCTCTGCCACGGCTGGACCTGGAGAGCTGCTGCCATCCCCAGCAATCTGTTCTGTTCCAGAGCACAGAGAGACTCCCAGCTGTAGGTACTGCCTCCTCCGGGGTGTGGCAACTCCAGGACTTCTCAAAGGCAGCGTGTGGATGTGCACAAGCACACAAACACAGGCTCTGAAAAGCCCAAAAATCCAACTATTCATCAGTTGGCAGAGCAGCCAGAGAGAAAGGCTTCTCTGAAAGGGGACTTTGAGAGATATGTTACAAAACAGAGAATTATAGAATGGTTTGGATTGGATGGGACATTAAGACCATCCAGTGCCAGCCCTGCCATGGGCAGGGACACCTCCCACTGTGCCAGGCTGCTCCAAGCCCCAATGTCCAGCCTGGCCTTGGGCACTGCCAGGGATCCAGGGGCAGCCCCAGCTGCTCTGGGCACCCTGTGCCAGGGCCTGCCCACCCTCCCAGGGAACAATTCCTCCTAATATCCCGTCTAACCCTACTCTCTGCCAGTTTGAAGCCATTCCCCTTTGTCCACATGTAGAGAGGTAGATCCATCATAGCCAATATTGGAGACCTTTTATGGAGCTTTTGCTGCCTCCCACATTTGCAGAGTTTACGGGTGGTTTTGGCTTTATTTGACAAGATCTTGGTAGGAAGAGGCCCCAGGGGTGGTCCCTGTGCTGGACACAGCCAGTCCCAGGTGTGTCCAAACCAGATCCACCACCGGCCAAAGCTCAGCCCATCAGCCAAGCTGGTGGAGCCGCTGTGAAAACATATTTAGGAAAGGGTTAAAACGCAGGTGTGAGAGAGGAGTTAAAAAGGTGTGAGGAGCAATGCAGCAGCAGCAGGGCAGAGCAGCAAGAGAGGCAGTGGCAGAGCAGCTGGGGGAGTGGCTGGCAGCCGGCTGAGGTCAGCACCACAGCAGGTGATTGTCCTGGTGGGAATTGCACTTCCAAGGTTCTTGTGTAACTGAGGTTTTGCACTCGACCTCCCTCCCATTTGTTCTGATTTCCTCTCTTTCAGCCCCAGAAGTTGTGCAAGGTCTGGAAGATTCATTCCTCTTGCCAAACCCATCTCCATCTGCCAAAAATGAAGAAACTTAATCACCTTCAGCTCCCTTTCTCAGAGCCCGTATCCCATCACATCCCTCTGAAGTGCTGCATGCAAAGATGGGGTTTTTCTGCATTAATCTGGGGATCAAATCTGACTTTTAACAGAGCAAATCCTTTGTGCTCATAACAAAATCATGTGTGGGAGACAAGACAATTCCTTTCTGTAAACTGCTCTTGAGTTGTTTGGGTTTTTTTTTTTTCATTTTATACTTAGCTGCTGTCAGTCCTTTTTTTGGAAATAAAATAATGTAGAAATAATCCCACCATCTCAGCAGTAAACCCCAAAGATACAGCTGATAATTAATTTTGTAATTTTTGGTTACTATTTGCTGATGGGAGATTTTAAGGCAGGAACCTCAGCTGTGAAAAATCTTTGTTGGGCAGTGAAAAGGTGATGGTGAATCCCACGTTATTCCCAGCTGGATGGACATTTCTGTTCCCTGGTTGTCAGCACAGCTCTCTGTTTAGCTCAGGGTCACCTTCCACAGCATCTCTGATTTTAGATCAAATGTGAAAGCTGAGGGAAACATCAGCCTTGTCTGCAGATCTACAGATCTCTCCTGAGTAGTATTAAACCTGTTGCAGAGAAGAGGAGATTCTGAAAGAAGTGATGTGAAAAGCCGACAGAAGAGAGAGATTTTGGGAGCAGAGGAACAATTGAGGGAGAGAATGATGTTGTGAGTGATGAAGGATTGCAATGATCTGCCTGACCCATCTTTCTTTGTACATTCCTTGGTGAAAGCTGGTGCTGCTTCCTTCCTGTGCACCCTGCTCTTGCCTCCCTCCCTGCTCCCTTATTCCCTTATCAAACTGCCAGGAAAAAAACCATGTGCTCTCAATTCTTCTAAAATTCCTCACTGCTGTGAATTCAGGTGATTCTCGAGGGCAGGACAAGGCCAGAGTGCTCTGGGAGGACATCCCCAGTCTCTGTTACACATCTGATTAAAGCAATTCAGCATCTTGGCTGCAGAGCAGCAATCCAAGAGTGCAAGGCAAGCAGTTGATCATAAAGGCACAGTTCTCTCTCACGTCAGGACTTAGCAAAAACCTGTTTCCTGCAGATTGAGACAGGCTACAGCATCAAAAACACTTGTGATCATCTCTTAATTGTCATTGTTCATTGCCTGCCACGTGGGCCAGACCACCAGGCCCCCAGTGACACCTCAGGGTCACCATGGGCCCCTCAGCCCATCTGCTGCTGGGTGTTGTCAGGGCAGATTGGGGTGGGTTGCAGTCACCTTGAGTGCCAAACCACCTTTCTCACCTTCCTCGCTCCTAGGAACAGTCCACAGACTTGTGAGTGGTGAAATACGTAATCCATGGCAAAATTCCTGAAGGATGACAGGTGTACATTGCTACAAAACCTGATCCCTGTGACAGGAATCAGAAATAGAGCTTGGAAGGACTAACACAAAGGATGAAGAAATGAATGAATGATGGAAGACTTGTTGTGAGAATGAAAGTGTTCATGCAGTGATAACCCATAACAACCACCCTGAATCATCTTTGGGCTCTGAAAGTGGTTGGAGCTCAGTGGGATCTCTGTGGAAGAAGTGCCAGGACACCTGGCTTGGTGGGAAATGCCACAGAGTGTGTGGGTGTCCTTGTCCTGGTCCTGCTGCTTTCCTGCCCTGTGTTCCTGGGTAAGGTGTTTCCCTTCTGTACTTTCTTCATGTATAAAACACTGAGGATTGAATTTACCTCCTTTGTAAAGCTGAGTGAGATTTGGTGGATATCAAAGGCCAGATATGATTGGTATGATTGGTACAACTCTTGAGAACCCCAGTGTTGTCTCTAGCTCAGTGTGGGATTTGTAGGTGGGCAGGAATTTGAGTGAGAAAATATTAATCTCTCTTTGATTTTTGTTCTTTTCTTCTTTTTCCTTCTTTTCTGTATGCTGATTCAGATCCAAATTCAGAATGTGGAAGTAAACAGAGAGAAGAAATTCGGGAAAAGGCCCTGTGGAATCAAGAGGTTCCAGACAGCCCTGAAACAGCCCTAAACTAATTTCCCCAAGCCCCTAAACTGATTTTCACAGATCAAGTTTGTTCTGCCTGTGATGGTGGTTGGTGAGTGATCTCCCCCTGCCTTTATCTCAACCCAAAAATCTTTAATTATATTTTCCCACCCCAGTTTGTTGGGCACCTCACATCCATCCAGAGTCCACAGTGGCAAAGCTGCCTCTCGTGGTACAATTATTCCACGTCTCACACCAGGAATGTGACTGTCCCTCCTAAGGAAGGCACATCTTGAAATGAAGCAGTTTCCTATGGCATTGTCCTCAGAAATGGCCTCAGAAATGGGAGATGTGGAGTGCTGGCATGTTGCAGATATCAAGGATGATCCTAAGAATCCACAGGAAGATGATCATGGACTTCACTGAATCCAAAAGTGCCCTCATGGTGTTTTATAACTTTGGCAATGTGTTGTGCCATGAGGGAACAAAATGAAAATGTTACCAAGGCTTTCCCTCACAAAGGTTTATTGGTTCACTGAGAGGTAATCAAAAGGAGAAGGAAGAAAAAGGGAAAACACAAAACTTCCTGCAAAAAAGGGAAGCCAAGGCAGGAGAGTTATAGAATCATGGAATCATAGAACAGTTTGAGTTGGAAAGAATTTTAAAAATCATCCCATTCCACCCCTGCCATGGGCAGGGACACCTTCCACTGTCCCAGGCTGCTCCAAGCCCCAATGTCCAGCCTGGCCTTGGGCACTGCCAGGGATCCAGGGGCAGCCCCAGCTGCTCTGGGCACCCTGTGCCAGGGCCTGCCCACCCTGCCAGGGAACAATTCCTGCCCAATCTCCCATCCAGCCCTGCCCTCTGGCACTGGGAAGCCATTCCCTGGCTCCTGGCCCTCCAGCCCTTGGCAATTGTCTCTCTCCAGCTTTCCTGCAGCTCCTTCAGGCCCTGCAAGGCCACCCTGAGCTCACCCCAAAGCTTCTCCTCTCCAGGCTGAACAATCCCAGCTCTGGCAGCCTTTCCTCCCAGCAGAGCTGCTCCATCCCTCTGCTCATCCTGGAGCCTCCTCTGGCCTCTCTCCAGCAGCTCCACCTCCTCCCTGTGCTGGGATTATGAAGTGCTCTGACTTCTTACATTTGATCAGAACTTTTGCTCCCTGACCCCAGTCGTTGCAGAAGCACCTCCTCAGGTTTGCAGCCTGTTTGGGCTGCACAGATCCCTCTTCAGCGGGATCTTACAGACCCTGCCTGTGCTCCAGGGGCAGTGTCAGGGTTGTGCCATGAGTTAGACGTTTCAGGCTCCCCATGTTCTGTTTTGCCATCCCTGACTTATCTGTTTCTTGCTCCTCCTGCAGCACTTTCCTGCTGGCACCGACATCAGCAGGTGCTGGCACGGGTCTAGAAGAACCCAGAGAGGTTCAAAGCCTCTGAGCACACAGATTTTGTGAGCAGCACAGTACTGGTTTCACAGCAGTTCTTTATCTTTGGGTCAAAGTAATTAATTACTTTTGGGAATAATATGAGATTTTTAAAGCCTTTTCCTCTGTGCACCAGTTTCAGGCAGATGGTGACATTTCCCTTCATTATACTCCTAATTTTCCTAAGGAATTGACTAACCAAGTAAAAAAGTCAAACCAATTACAGTGGGCTTGGGGCACAGTTTTTTTCCTCACAAAACAGTACCTGAAATCTCCTGACATTGTTTATTTGGGAGAAATTTGCATATGAAGGCAGAAGTGGTTGTGCTTTTAACTGTATCAAACCAGTATTACCATCACAATAGAGATCACAGAGTCATTTGGGCTGGAAAAAGTCTTTAAGACCATCGAGTGCAACCCTTAAATGAACACTGCCAATCCCAGCACTAAACCGTGTTCCCTAAAGCCACATCTACAGCTCTTTTAAACATCTCCAAGGTTGATGACTCTTCCACCACCCAGGGCAGCCTGTTCCAATGCTTGACAACCCTTTCTGTGAAGGAATTTTTCCTAATATCCGTATTCCTAATAATCCCCAGCGCTGCCACTTCCTTAGCCATCCTTCCTGGGAGAATCAAGGGGTTCTGATGTTAAAGTGAAATAGGAAACACACACAAATCCCACCCTATCCTATGGCTCTGGGTGCAGGCCCTAATTTACTCACCCTGATTCCCTCCCTAGACACTTCCCAAGTGTGAAGAATTTGTGAACTTTATTTGAGGCAGATGCACCAGAAGAAACACCAGGCACCATCCCAACAGCCGGTGAAAGGAAGGCAGATTTGTGCCTAGGGAATTCATCTGCTTCTGCAGTGCTTCTCTGGAGTATGTGCAGCTGCTGTGATTGGGAAAATGTGTCAGAAATTAGATTAGGTTGGTTTCCACTGGAAGACACAACTAAGGTGGATATGGTGATTAACAAGCTGATATGTCATCCCCATGGAGATCCACATTATTTTTACAGGATTTGAGTAATTTAGACTCAGACAGGCCAATTTCCCCCAATAAAATGAATGCCAGGGATAACACAGATGCCATAATGTTGTTAATCAAACAAGAGCTTAACCTGTAACTTTCCTCGTGAGTGAGAAGGGCAATACAGACACAAAAATCACTGTGGCGATGTTTAGAAATTGTTGAACTGAAATACTGGATAGTGGCATTTGATATTGTGGTGTTTCCATTGATTCAAGGGCTTGGATGATCCTTGTGGGTCCCTCCCAACTCAGAATATTCTCTGATTGTGTCCTGTGCAAGAACCCTGCTACCTCCATCCTCCTTGTTGCAAATCATAATGAGAGTGATAACAGAAATCCTGTGGGAAGGGACAAATGCTCTCCAAACTGCAGCTGTGAGGTGGCAGCCTAATGGAACACCACAGGTGAGTTGCTGAAACGTGGGGCTGGAAGCCTCAGGGCTTTTGTGTAAGTTTTTCATGTGCCTGGCAGATCCTGTCTCCTCAGGCATCTCTTTGTGCACCTCCTGTGCTGTGGTTTCCACGAGCATCTGGGATGTCCAGCACACCCCAGGCCCTACATTTGACTGTGACCTCCTGGGGACCTCTCACACAAGTGAGAACGTCCTCCTGAAATTTCTCCAGACATGAGGCACCCACTTTTTCACAAAGCTCACCCTGCAACAAAGTCCTTTTCTGATGGGATCTCCAGGCCACAACACAGATGGAGAATGTTGCTGTTCCTTCCCACAGGCTCACAGCCCTGGGAGGGAGGAAGACTATTCTGCCACCTCAGTGCTAAAATCTTTCAGCACTTCTGCTGCCTCCAGCAGGGATCCAATCGATTAGGCATGAAGAGAAAAATACATCCCCTGAGTTTATAACCCTAAGGGGGCTCTCTGAGGATGAAATCCTGGCCAATCCACGCTCTGTGCCAGGATATCATTAACATAGTTCCTCAGAGAACATTTGCTTTAACAAAATTCCTCTTTCTGTGGGGAGATGTGGCTGGAAAGTGACTGGGAAAGGCCCTGGGGGTGCTGTGCCAGCGGCTGGACACGAGCCCAGGGGTGCCCCGGTGGGCAAGAGGCCACTGACACCTGGGCTGGATGAGGAATTGTGTGTCCAGCAGGAGCAGGGCAGGGATTGTCCCTCTGTGCTGGGCACTGAGAGGCCCCTCAAATCCTATGAGATAACAAACTCTCTCCCTGGGACAGCATTTACAGCAGAAACAGCCTTTGGTGAGGGGTGTTTGAGAGGAGGATGCTCCAATGCTGCTGATCTGTGGCTTTTTTTGTGGGATCCTGGAGCAGAAATTGATGTGGACTAATGAAATACTTGCCTGTCTTTAATTGCTAAGGGCTAACTCGCTGTTGCATGTGCCGTGTGACTCCGGGAGGGTTAGGTAACACGGCGGGAGCTGGGGATGTTTGCGGGACGGAGATGCCATCTAGTGGGAACAGCGGCTCGGGAGCGAGAGGAGAGGACGGTCCTGGCACCGCATCCCTCCCCTTCCCCCCCCGCACAGCCCTGGATGGGGACATGCGGTGGCACCGGACTGGGTTCACCAGTGACAAAGCCTTCACTAGCGTGGGGACAAAAAAACCCCCACAAACAAATAATAGACAAAAAAAAGAGATTTGTGCTTTCTTTTATTCTTGAACTGAAAGTTGTGCTGGAAACCAGTCTCAGCCAGAGTGCTTGAAACCAGGGGCTGAGAGGGGAGTCCTGAGTGGAAAGTTTGGGCAAGTCCAGCCTCAGACAGAGGGAGGCACAGCATCAAGGAGCCATGGAATACCCTGATTTGGAAGGCACTCACAGGAATCACCCAGTCCCACCCCTGTCCCTGCACAGACCCCCCAACAATCCCCCCCTGGGCATCCCTGGCAGCGCTGTCCAAACGCTCCTGGAGCTCTGGCAGCCTCGGGGCCGTGCCCATTCCCTGGGGAGCCTGGGCAGTGCCCAGCAGCCTCTGGGGGAAAAACCTTTCCCTGCTCTCCAGCCTGAGCCTGCCCTGACCCAGCTCCAGCCGCTCCCTGGGTGCTGTCCCTGTCCCAGGAGCAGAGATGGGAGCTGCCCTCGGGAGGGGCTGCAGCCCCCAGGGAGCTCTGACCTCTGTCTCCTCTGCTGCAGCTGGACAGACCAAGTGCCCTCAACTGCTCCTCCTCTGGCTTCCTCTCCAGAGCCTTCTCCATTCGTTCTCTCCCTCCCTCTCCTGCTTTGTCCCTCTGGGCTGGTGACAAGTTCCTCAGGTGTGTCCACCTCAGCTATCCCATCTTCTCAGACGAGGTGATGGGCAGTGAATGTGTATTTCATGAAATGCACTGAAGTGTGGAGATCCTCGAGCTCTCTGGGAAGGAGCCACCTTGTGAAGCTGAAGGAGTATGGGGGGCTGAGTTCAGCCTCACATCAGTATCTCAGTATGGCTGAGATTTCGTCTTTTATTTTTGGTAAAGATGGGCAGGGACACCTTCCACTGTCCCAGGCTGCTCCAAGCCCCAATGTCCAGCCTGGCCTTGGGCACTGCCAGGGATCCAGGGGCAGCCCCAGCTGCTCTGGGCACCCTGTGCCAGGGCCTGCCCACCCTCCCAGGGAACAATTCCGTCACGTATCTAACCTAAATTTCCCCTCTTTCAGTTTGAGCCCATTCCCCCTTGTCCTGTCCCTCCAGTTCCTGATGAATTGTCCCTTTCCAGTTTCTCTGTAGCCCCTTCAGATATTGGAAGGTGCTGTGAGGTCTCCACACAACCTCATCTTCTCCAGGCTGAACATGCCCAGCTGTCTCACCTGTTTATAAGAGAACCAGTGCTGGGAATGCAGCTCCTTCTTGTGCTGCACTGCTCAGGGGGGAAATTGTCACAGGCAGCAGGGATGTGGGAGGGGTGGGGGACAGAAGGATGGCTCCAGAGCTGGGACAAAGCACCATGGAGTTCATCTCTTCTCTCACCATTCCTCTCTCCAGATCAGTCTCTGCTCCATCTTCAATTTAGAGTAGCAGAGGCTTTGCTCTGAATTTTCACCTTACCACTTCCGGGACACCCAAGGTGAGAGAGTCTTGTGGACTGTACCCTTTCCATGGGATTCCTGACCATTAAACAGGACCAACATTTCCAACATCAAAAGACTTCAGCAAGGGTCACTGCACCAGCACTCACTGAGGGCTTTGAAGGTCCAGAGCATTTTCCACACATTTAGCCTTTATCTCGATCCACATTTGTGAATGAAGGGATTATAATGTCCTTAAAACCTCTTGATGCTCGGAGAACAGAATGTGAGTCTCCAGCTCCTGAGATCACTTTGCAGATGTATAATTTAAAAATGAGAAATTTTGCTCACACATTCAGCCCGTTCCCTTTTTTGCTTCCTTTTCCTTGTTGCTGCTTTTCTCTTCATCTATAAATAGCTACTCGAGTGCCTGGTCCCAAAGCAGTGCTGGAGCAGCTCTTCTTATTATCAGCAAAGCCTGATCATTTTGTCTGCCAAGAGCTTAAATGTGCTGACTTGGGCTGCAGAAAGACCTGGATGTGGGGGAAATGGCCTGGCTCTGCCTTTTTACCCAGGAGAGGTCTCCAGGCTCCTTGTGCTGCCACTGGGGGTCCCGTGTGGATTCTTCTGTGAGGCCATTTCACAGGAAACTGCCCAGTTCAGCAGGACTCTGCCTCCCTGCCAAGGTGCACCTTGATCCCAAACCCAGGGTTAGAGATCCCACCTGTGAGAATCAGCAATTAAACCATTTTTGTGTCTTCATGAGGGTGAAATTCCTTGTGGAAGTTGGCCCTTGTGTTCTCAGGTTGATTGAGTCCCTAATTATCTCTGCAATTGGATGTATTTTGATGATGCAGGAGCTGCATCATCTCCAAGTTCAAGGAGTTCAACTACTTGGAGTGCAGAACTGATCCCCTGGGGCAGATTCATCCCCTGGCTCCCCAGAGCTGGCACAGCAGGAATGCTGGACTGTTACTATGAGAGATTGAAGAGTATTAAGGGCTTTAAGGGCTGTTCAGCTTGGAGAGTCTCCTGCAAGAGAGGTGAAAACGATTCCCATCCCTTTCCATCAGCAACCAAGTCAGTGTCGACACCAGCTGAAAAGAAAAGGCTTGGGAAATACTCAAAGTGTGGGAAAGGAGGGATTTCTGATGCTGATATCCCTGTCTGTAGCAGGTTGTTTGCCAAGAGCAGACAGACCTGGATGTTGTTTTTCCAGTTCTCAGGTAAGAGTTCTGTTTTGCTCGGTGCCTGCTGCAGTTCACCCTGCAGGGGCTCCTTCTGTGGGAGAGGTGTTATCCTTCACTCTTTGCCTGGACAGCAGGCACTGCTTCCCTCAGCTTCCTTTATTTGCTTCTGCAATAACACAGCTCTGCCTCGCTCCTTCTGTGGTTATTTCTTCAGGTCTTTCTTCCTCCTTCCCTGCTGAAAGCAGATCAATGCTTGGCCTGGTCATAAACTCACCAAGATGTTTTTCAGGTCATTTATTTACGAACTGATCGTTAGCACTTGGTGCAAGGAGAAAAATAATGAGGCAAAATGTCTTTTTTTGTTTCTCTGAAAATTTCTGGGCATAAATATAAGGGATTAATTTTCATCATTATTATTCTTATTGTTGTTGCTATATTGCTCCAAAGTATAGCAGCAGTCAAGCCTGAGCTGATGCTGATGGGAATGAAAAGAAAACAATACCCCAGTTTGCAAAATGACTTTAAAACCAAAATTCCCTGCAGCCAAAATCACGTGTCTGATTGTGCCCAGTCTGTCCAGCTGGGACAAGGACCATGCTGAATCCATAGGAAAAGACCCCAGGAGCAAAGAAGCAGCAATAAAGCAATCCCTGTAACTCACCAGCAAGTTATTTGTCCGAGCAGGCGGCTTTGAAAGAGAAGCTGCACATGGATGCTGAAATTTTCATGGATCTGGGAGTTTCCAGCTACAGCTGCTCTGCTCCTATGGCCCTGCACTCCCTGATAATGCCAGCACAGATGAGCACCCCTCACCAGCTGCTGCCCCATCCCTTTCCACACCCACTGCTGATTATCCAAACTTATTTTCCAATCACTGGGCTCATAGAAACCTCCAATACACACAAATTCTTTTTCTCACTCTCACAACTTTGTGCTCACAGCTTTCTCCTCGAGGTGAGCAGTGCTATCCCAGCACTCTGGTAGATTGTCTTCCTTATGGATTTGGCTTTGGTAGAAGGAACCTTTCCTCTCTGATGAGAGCTCTGCCCATGATTACCACAGCAGTTCACATCCTGCCAGCCCTGGAGCAGCAAACAAACCAGCAGCTGCCTGGTGTGCTTCGTGTTTTTTCCCCCTCAGCCCGTTCCATGGACACAGATAAGCTGGGAAGAAAACATGGTAAATTGATTTTTTTTTGTCAGGTAGAAAAACAATTTATAATGAGCGGTGAGAGGAATGGGAGGCTTTTTTTATTGAGAACAAGTGCGAGTTTTGCTTTGCCTGCTTCAGGTTTGTTATCAGCACTGTCAGAGCGCTGTCAGCAAATGCCACTGGCTTCAGAACCATGTGTTGTTTCCTACAAATGAGAAATCTAATCATCTTTTAAACTGGACACTGTTGCCTGATTATGGATGTGTGGCTGATGAAGGCTGCTGGCTTTTCAATATCTGCCCCTGGTGAGCCCTTACCATCCTTGCTGAGCTCACTGCAGCTGCACAGGTGGAATTCCAGGCAGAAAGAATCCGTGGGAGTCCCTCATTTGGGGTATGACAACTTTTCATACCTCGTGCGGGGGTCACTGCAGGGTCATATCCTGACCTCGGCCAAGCTGCAGTGAAAAATAAATGTTCTGAGCCTTGCAAATTATCCTGTTGGTGCTTTTGAGCCCTTTCCCTGCAGGGTGTATTTGTGCAGGAAAGGTGGGTATTATGCCTGTGTGATTTTTCCATCAATTTTTGAGAATGCATGTAGGAAGTAATCTTATCCTCCAGCTACAAGTCAGTGCAGAAGGAGGGAGGGTTTATGGAATAACAGGTTCTTCAGCCTCCAGATGATTTGACTAAAAAAGTGAGGCAAAAAACCACTTTTACTAAAATACTGCTCTTTCTGCTCTCCACAGGATTTCACAGACATTCACACTTGCTGCAGAGAGATGAATCAGGAGCTGGCTTTCAGAATAAAAATAATAGGAGTAATTCATTCACCTGACTTCCTCCAAGCTCTGCTGAGGCAACAGAACTAAGCAAAAAGACACTGGGAGGTGCAGGTGCTGCTTTCTTTTCCCTGTTCTGCATAGACTATGGAATTTCTGGCTTTGTTTATCCCACAAGAAATGGAATAGCAGTGTTTTAAGAGGCATTCCTTGCCAAAAAGTCCTCAGTAGCCTTAGCCCTGTAGCTGCTAAACAGGAATTTCTCTGGATCTTACCCACTGGTTGAAGGTGTTAATAAAACCTCACCTGTGTGCCTGCTCTTGCATCCTGCATTTTAAGTTTTTCACCATTAAATATGCCAGAGTTTTGCTGTGATTTGACTCTGCCCCTGCTATGGGGAGCAGCAGACTCCTGTTTTTTCACTCCAAATCCCAGTAAACCAGTGGAACTTCAAGCTGGGAGCAATTCACCTGGGAGCACAGCAGTCCCAGGTAATTAATTACTCTGTCCATGCTGGCTAATGAGGAGGGACAGCCATTTTAAACACAGTCTAGATATTCCATAATGTCTGGCCAGGTTTGCAAATCTTGGAGGACGATACACTGGAAAATGCTAAAATGAGGTGAGTTTCTCTCTTTTTATCAGTGCTGAAAAGTCAGGGAGTTTCAGTGTGCTGCAGCATGTAAAATCCAGCCAGAATCCCATCTTCCATGAGAAGAAAACATCACTGGAAGGAAATTACAGCCTAAAAAAGAGGCATAGAACAATCCCTTTGAGCACAGTTTGTTATTCCTTCTATATATTTATCTCTTCTTGCAAACCCTCCTTCTGTGACATTAAATTTATGGGGTGTATTTTATAGAGAGACATGGTCAGATTGCTGAGCATGTCTCTCTGTAGAAGCCACATCTCTACCAGTAAAATAAAGGGTGTCAGGAAACGTTCTCAGCTGCCATCAATTTGTTTCCTGTTTGGTAGAACTTTTAGAGCAGTCCTTGATATGGTTTCAGTCTCAGACAAAATCTCTTAGTTCCTGAAAAATTATATATTTATTGAGAGCCTGAGAGTTCTTTAGGGTGAATGTGACTGGTCCCTGCCCTTGGGCCCTGATGACAAAAAGTAGCCCTGGGCACTTGGAATTGATCAGCACAGATGTACCAAGTGTTTTACACACACGTGTGTTGGCCTTCTGGAAAAAGGGCAGAATGAATGTGAACTTTAAATCCCATCTTTGCTCCCAGAAATTGGCAATTTTTGACCAAACTTGCCCTGTGTAGAGCTGTTCTTGCCATTTGGATCCACATATGAAAGTGAGAATTGGTTTGTTAATCAAAGTGGTTTGAATTTAATGTTGTGTCAGCTTTTCTGGCTTGGGAACTTGTGTAATCCAGCTCATTTTGGTATAAAACAATGTGAATGCTTGGATAGAAATGGCTCCCTGAGGAGCAGAGCAATGAGGAACCCAAGTCAGGAGCTGTCTTCCTGCACAATACCCAAACCTTCCCTTCCCACCAGTGCAAGAAACCTCTTTGTGCCGTTCTTTTTTTAGAGAACAGCTTCTGCTTAATAGGACTTTGATATCTTTGGTTGTCCAGAGACAAAACCAGACCTTCCTATGAGGGGAATCTTTGCTCCTCCCTCATAGATACTTCACTTTTCCTCTCTGCCAGTGCTCTGGGCATTTTAGGCTGAGAGAAAGATTAAACTGGGTTGAGCCTTTACCTCAGCATAGCTGCTGCTTTATGTGACTGCAGTGCCTGTGAGGACCTGCCCTAAATCCTCACAGGATCCAGGCCTCAGTGTGGGAACTTGGGCAAGACACCCGAATTTCTGTGCTTAGCCAGCTGTGATCAAACTGATTCCTGATGCAGGAATATTAAAAACATGGATCATGCTCGAGATAGGTGCACAGATTTTTAATGGATACTGAAAATAATAGGGCATTCAGGGGATGGTTAACACTTGTCTGCAAACCTGGAGCAAATCTATCGTTCAGAAGCCTGTGGGTTTAACATTAATTACTTGAGAATAATGAGTGAGCAGCAAACAAGAGACAGCCCCATTACTTAGACAGAAATAATCTGTTAGCAACACAAAGTGGATTTGGGGGCAGCACCATAAATATCCTGGTCCAGATCATTAGATTAGAGATGGTTCTTTACAGAACAGGGCAGAAGGGGGGGGATATTTGTTACAGTGGGGATACTGCAACACGCATATATCAAACCAGGAGTCCCGTGAAAAAGAAATAAATATATACGGACGGATTCTTGCTAGATGTTTCAGAGATGTTTATTTCCCCAGCCGCATGGCCGGGCTCTGCTGAGGGACTCTGCCACAGTCACAGGACCCGAGCTGCTTTGCCCGCGCAGGGGAACACAAACCAACCCATGGGGAACGAGGCTGAGCAGGGGCAGGGAAACCCCGTGCCTCCCTCAGGGCTACATGGCAGGGGAGGGACCCCAACATCTCACCCGTTTTATTTTAATAAAAGGAGAATGAAGACAATTGGATAAACATAACAAGAACAGTTTCAAAACAAAACAAGCCACCCTCCTGAGTCTTTAAATGTCCAAACAAATTCTGTGGAACATCTCAGGGCTGACAGAAGGGAGACAGAACTCTCTGGACATGCCTGTGGGGAAACTGAGGCAGGAGAGGGTTTAATTTCTTTCCTCCCCCTTTTCATCCCCCCATCGGCATCGGAAAGGGATTTTTGGGGAAACAATTGGCAAAGGCAGGGGTTTGTGAGGGAAACCATGGATGAAAAAACGGATTGGGAATAAACTGGGGATAGGGTAAACTTAGGAAAGGGTTCATATTGGGTATAGGGTAAAAGGGGAAATTAGGCTGTGGGTAGGGAAATTGCTGGAGTGGATATTGTTTATAATTTTGTGCATAACGGCTGCCTTTGACGGGAATACCTCCAGGCCCAGTAACATTCGCTGCTTGTAAACCCTTCTTTCCTTGCACTATATCAAATTGAACAACTTCCCCATCTCCTACACTTTGCAGGTAATTTTTAGGGTTATTCCTTTTAATGGCAGTTCTATGGATGAATAAATCTTCCCCTGTATCATCTCGTGTTATAAATCCATAGTTGTTTTTCACATTGTACCATTTCACAGTTCCTGTGACTTTCGTTGCTAGAACGTCTCCTATCACATGCTTGCGTGTCTGTCGTGGCCGCTGGTCCCGCGTGGCCGCCGCCTCGCCGACTCCGACGTCTCGGTCAGGCCCCCGCGCCGCGGCCGCTCTGCGCTCTCTGCACGGCCCCGCTCCGGCGCCTGTCTGGGCTCTGCACGGCTCCGCTCCGCAAACTCCACGCTGCTTTGAGAGCGGCCTCGTTTCGGCTCGGCGCTGCACTGCACAGCTTCTCGTGTCGCTGTGGAAACCGCCGCTTCTCCCTGCATAGGGCTCTCTGAGCCGTATGCACAGAGCGGGCTTCCACGCTGACCTCCGCTTCCTGGCTGCTCGTGGCCCACGGCACCCATGGCGCCTGCGGCGTCGCTCCCTCACTCGCGGCCGCGTAGCCGGGGACCCCGAGACAGGGATGGGGTCCGCAGTAAGGCGCGCGCTCCCGAGGGGGCCGGGCGCATCCAGCGCAGGCACCTCCGCTGGCACAGCTGCAGTCATACACTCCTGGGGTGGCCGCCACGCGGTCTCGGCCACGGGAGAAGTATGATCTTCTGCTTTAGGGGTAATGGGATCATACAGATGCTCCTGAAGAGCGTCACTGATTATAAAGGATCCACGGAGAGCTTCTATCGCTAGTCCATCCCTTAGCTTATCACAGATCTCGTTCCAGAAACACTCCTGAGAATATCCAGGAGGTTTGATATCAAAAAGTAAGTCTCGAGAAATATAGGGGAACTCTTTGAAAAGCCAGATAAAAAAGTGTTCAAGATCTCCCGGTTCCAATACTTTTTTGTTTTGTTGTTCAAGGATCCCTTTTACTTCTAGATACATTTTTTTCTGTGGCTCAGAGAGCCCCATTTCCCACGATTCTTCCATAGTCCAGATATGCAATAGCAAAACAAAACCAAGAAGAGGAATCCAAAGTTTCCAGGGTTTACTCACACAAATCAGTCACGGGGATCGTTCTGCTCGCAATCTTCCACCATATGTTACAGTGGGGATACTGCAACACGCATATATCAAACCAGGAGTCCCGTGAAAAAGAAATAAATATATACGGACGGATTCTTGCTAGATGTTTCAGAGATGTTTATTTCCCCAGCCGCATGGCCGGGCTCTGCTGAGGGACTCTGCCACAGTCACAGGACCCGAGCTGCTTTGCCCGCGCAGGGGAACACAAACCAACCCATGGGGAACGAGGCTGAGCAGGGGCAGGGAAACCCCGTGCCTCCCCTCAGGGCTACATGGCAGGGGAGGGACCCCAACAGATATTGAAGGGTCCTGTTTACAGCCCTCCCTCTGCAGGTTTATGACTCATTTTGGAGTGAGGTGGATTGTTCTTACTCTTAGAGCAACACAAATCTTAAAAGGGGATTTCTAATTGGGACTGTTTCACTTTAGGTAAAGATAATCTACAATTAGATTTATAAGAGCAGAGGGATTAGCATTTTTTAGGAGTTACACTGAGCTTGTTTTTATGAGTCTTCTTCCCCCTTCCCCACTTCTGTCTCACAGGGAAAATGATGGGAGTTCACTCTCTTTGGGTTCTCCAGACTTACCTGTAAGTACAACAAATTTCCTGCTCTGCACCGACATTTATCCTTTTATTTTCTCAATTTGATCTTTGCAAACCACTAAAATCTCTAGGTGAAATTTGCACAAGGTAGGCCCCATTCCACCCAATTCCACCAAGCACCAAATAAGCTTATTGATCAGGCTGGTAAACTCCAGCTGGAGTCCATGTCTTAATTAGGTGGAGTTGATTGCCCCTTGGAGTTCCCCGTCCATGTTGCCTCTGCAGAAAGCTAAGATCACTCATTTATGCAGTTAATTGGATATTTTAGGTAAGACAAATCTCACCCTGGTATGGCCTGTGAGGGGAAATTGGCAGCTTACCTTCCTTGCACTTTGCTAGGATGGTTCATGCTTCACCTTTCCAAAATATCCACGGAGCTGCCTGATCCCCAGAGCCAGAAACAGGCATCTGTAAATGAAGGCTGGAGGTTCAGCCTTTTTCAAAACTACTGAATTCTACTTTTGTCTCTACATCCCTTGCGTGTGACCCCAAATATGAGCTCTGAGGATTATGAGACCATAAAAAGTAGGAGAAATGTTGGCCTTAACCTCAATCTGCTCTCTCCATCTACAGTTTTCAGAGTTAAATTGGAGTTTTTCAGGGAGTTTGAAATCCTGAACATGTGTGCTACAGCCAGGAAGTTTCATCTTCATTCTCACATCTCTTTGGAGCTGGCTTGGATGAGGAATTGTATCCAGCAGGAGCAGGGCAGGGATTGTCCCTCTGTGCTGGGCACTGAGAGGCCCCTCGAGGGCTGTGCCCAGTTCTGGCTCCTGCAGGAGAGCCCTGGAGGGGCTGGAGCGTGTCCAGGGCAGGGAAGGGAGCTGGGAAGGGGCTGGAGCCCCAGGAGCGGCTGAGGGAGCTGGGAAAGGGGCTCAGGCTGGAGCAAAGGAGGCTCAGGGGGGACCTTGTGGCTCTGCACAAGTCCCTGACAGGAGGGGGCAGCCGGGGGGGTCGGGCTCTGCTGCCAGGGAACAGGGACAGGAGGAGAGGGAACGGCCTCAGGCTGGGCCAGGGGAGGTTTAGATTGGATATTTGGAAAAATTTCTTCCTGGAAAGGGTGGTCAGGCCATGGAACAGATTTAGCAATCTCTCTTGCTTACAGGTGATGCACCTCATGCAAAATCCATTTTTCTACTCCTAGTACCATGAGTTGAAATCAGGAGATTCTCAGGGAGGGATTTAGCATGGTTGCAGCTGTGCACATTGTGAAAAGCAGCCAGAATATCTGAATTTTCCCCTCCTGATTTCTCAGCCTGGCCAAGGTCCTCATGACAAGGAATTAGCTCAATGTGTGAGAGGTCAGCCTGGTTCTGGGCTGCTCCTTGCAGGGAAAGTTTGTTCTGGCTGTTCAGAAGTTTATGGGCTCTGAGGATTGAAATCCTTCACCTACAAAAGAGGGATGGAAATTTAACATGTCAGTGCTTCCCACTTTCCCCAATCTGTGGAAAAGCACAACTCTCAGCAAGGAATTTTGAGATTTTTGTTCCTGGCCATAATTTGAAGCAATGATGGAGCAAAAATGATTACTTTTCAACTGACTGTAAGAATTACCAGTCTGTGAAAGTACCATTGAACAGTAAATCATTGTAATTGTTTTCTGGCAATGAAAGCTTGAATTCTTAATATGTTTATTCTTGAATATCTGAGGTATCTGACTTTCATAAGAAATCTTGCCCTGTGGTAACTGGGATACTGATTTCTAAGAAAAATTCTTCAGTGTTTGCCTTGAAAATCAAGCAATTATTACCCAGCAGCCCAGCCTCACGGATTAGTCCAGAATTCCCTGGTTAAAGCAGCATTTAAAATAATGAATCATCTTACTGTTTCTCTTCTTTTCCAATGAATTATTTGCACTTCTTTAGACAGTGGAGGAGATTAACTGGAAACCTTAAGTAATGAGTATTATCCATTGTCTCTCTGATTAAAGCTGAAGTTATCTCCCCGAGTCTTTGCTATCCAGGCTGCGATTTCACAAGTCATTTAAGCACGTTGCTAATGTTTAAATATGCAAGAAAACATTCATTTTCTGATGGAAGTCCTCAATTATTTGGGGCTTCATACAAGAGGGACTACTGAAGACCTCTAGCTTTCCTCAAAAAAACCCTAAAATTCTATTTCAATTCGATTTTATATGTAAATAGGAGCAGAAAAGTGGTTAAAAATGAGGATGTCTCTTCATCATCCAGAGAAATCATAGCTTGTACGTCATTCAGGGACAAATGTTGTGCAACAGCTGAAAAATAGTTATTTGTAGATCTTGATGAAACAGTGGCATGAAACCCAGGCAAAAAAAGTGAGAAGATATTGGAAATTATCACTTCTACTTTTTGCAGCTAGGAAAAAAAAAAAAAAAAGAAGGAAAAAATTTTGTAAACAGGACTTCAGTGCATAAAAATAAGTGCATTTAATAAATTCTTAACTGAGTGAAAGTCACTTCCCTCTTGAAGGGGAATTTTTTTGCCACGTTCCATAACTATTCTTAGCAGAAATGGGCAGTTCACTGAACAAGAGAGCAACCCCTTTTCCTGGTGTGCGGGCAGTAAACAAAGGAAGCACATCTGAAACTGTGACCCTGGCCCTAAAACCTTGTCCCTCTCCCGATGTCAGCAATCAGGAAGTGGGAACGTTTGCTAAAGAGATTTGCACATTACTCAGAACATGCTCTGGGACAAGAAAGATTCACGGAACATCCAGAAGATGGCATAGATGCAGCAAGCCTGGTGTGGGGAAGGAGGGGGAAAAAAACATAAAGGAAGGAAAAAACTTCCCAAATCTTCACTGGGCTCCTCCAGGAAATATCAATGCATGGGCAGAAAGGATGGAGCAGCTGATTTTTGAGGAAAAGTGTGAGGAGCTGGACTTGCAGAGCTGTGGGAAGTGACAGAGAGGGGATGGAGCCTCCTGGAAACGCTGAAACCTATGAAAAACGAGGGACAGCGAGGTGGCTGGGAGAGGCTGCAAGAGTGGGGGGGGCAGAACCAAAATTTCGGATATCTGTAAGGAAAACACGGTGGGAGAGGCTTGTCAATAGCTCCTGAGGGACTTGGAAAGGGAAGGCCACTTCTTGGGATGTTATTGAGATGTTATGAATGTGGATTATTGTCATAGTGTTTTTATTAGGTGTTAATAATGGGTATTATTAAATTAAGTTGATATTAATAAGTATGCTGCTATTATCTGCTTTGGATTGACAGGGAGGTAGAACAAGTATTATCTTAGTGTTTGTAGTCTCTATTAGTCCAAAAATAATTAAAATACTATTTTAATAATGAAATAACATCAACATAGTAATTTCAACGGCATGAATATAAATAATACATAAACTAAAATAATATATAATTATTAATAATATAAATATAATAATTAAAACACTCATTTAAAAATTATTGTGGCCAATAGCTCAAGGTCACCCACAATGAAATATTCCATTGGGGATAGTCAGCTGGGAAATCAGAAAACATTGGGCAAATTAAGCTTTCCCCACAAAATCTGATGTCAGTAGACAATTACCAACCCGCTCTCCTGGTCCATGGTGTCAAAGACACTTAGGTCCCAATCTCTGATTGACCTGTGGCACTTTCTGTGGTAAATAACTAAAAATACTCCTTGGTGGAAGAGGAGCCAGTCTAGTTTGAGGTGAAAACCACAATTTCTGTGAAGAATTAAGAAAAAGAGAATAAAGCAGACAGTGTCTTCTCCTGTTTTAGTAGCAAACCTATTGCTCTGCAGAATGATTTCCTGCTTGGTGGCTTCTATATCATCTTAAAGAATGACAATGGGAGTCTCTTCCACAAAGCACAGTTCCATTTTCAGGGTAAGATATCAGACTCCCAAAAATCCAGCTGTCCTCATCCACCATGAATATGGAAACTTTCAGAATGGAATCTGCCTACTTTTTGTTACTGAACATGTTATAGATTGTGAGGATAAAAAATTGTTGATAATTAGGGCTGCAAAACCTGTTTTTGTATTCAGGAGGCCAAAATGCTGTTGTTTGTTTTATGGAAGAGGAAATAAATTTCAGCTTCTTTGTCCAACAGGTATAGAGTTGGCAGTTCTGGAGATATTTAACCATGAGTTATGGAAAAAATCCTTCTAATTCTGAGATTACATTGAAATTCTTGCTTTGCCCAGAATTCTTATGTATAAAAGAATCTTCTATTTATTATCTTGGAGCTAGCAGAGAAAGAAATGCCAATGAGTTCATTTAAAGATATAATTATGAAATAAGCTTAATGAATGGCCATGTTCCAGAAAAATCATACAGTTTCTTCCATGCAAATGTAGCCAGCCTCATAAACACCTCAGGCTTATCAATAACATCCCCTGGCTTAGAGCAAGTGCTCTGTGCAGAGTTTGATTGGGAGGGCAGCAGTTCTCTCTCATGGAATGGTTTGGGTTGGAAGGGACCTTAGAGATCATCCAGTTCCACGGGCAGGGACACCTCCCACTGTGCCAGGCTGCTCCAAGCCCCAATGTCCAGCCTGGCCTTGGGCACTGCCAGGGATCCAGGGGCAGCCCCAGCTGCTCTGGGCACCCTGTGCCAGTTCAGTTTGGTGTAACCAGAGAGCTGAGAGCTGCTGAGCCCAGTCCCACGTCCCTCTGAGGTGTCCCTGTGGGAGGGGATGTGGCACTAACGAGGGTCTCCAGCAGGTTTTGTTTTCCAGGCATCAGTTGCCTGTTCCCACGCTGGCCCTTGGAGCTGTCGGGGTGAACTTGCAGAAGCTTAGCCAGCATTTTGTGCCACAAATAATTATCCCACCTCTCCGTCAGCTTTGTGAAATCAAAAAGAACTGTGCCAAAAGATAACTGTTTCGTAACCACATCTCTTTTTGCTGAACTCAGAGGCCTCAGTGCTCAGTTAGTTAATCACAAATCAGACTGATTGTTTTATTAACATTAACAATGATCTTAGTTTTGGCTTTCTGCCTTTCTGGAGACTTGGCTGTTCTGTCTGAAATGACAATTTGAGAAGTCCCTTGTCTCAGAAGTCTCTTCTTTTGGCTCATGTTTTAAATTTCCCATTTCTTCTCAGATTTAACCAGTGAGCAGCCCACACAAAAATTTTAATGCTGATTTCTCCTCAAACATAGGTTCTGAATTTTAACCTGCCTGGAATTTAAACACAACCTCCTCCTCAAGCAGCCTTTAAGATTAAACCAGTAACTTGTCACAGAGTTTTAAAACACAATAATCTTTCCAATCACTTAATTCTTAATTCTTTAAACTTTGGCAAAATGTAAGAATTTTGTATTTACTGCTGTATGATGCACATACTCCATAGCAGGTAGAATGCTGCTCACCCTTTGAAGACATTTATTGTTATACATCAAACTGCTGACTCTCAATTTCTAGACAGAGGACGAGTCACCAAAATTCAGCTTTTTTCAGCTGGAAAGGCTGGAACAGCAAAGCAACTACCCTGGGATGGTTTGGAGTAAAACTCACTGGCTGCATGGTCAGAGATTGCATGTCATTCTTTTCCCATTCATAATTGGGATATTTTATTTATTTATTTAGTTAAGAGATCACATGTGTTTTTAAAAAAATTGCTGTTTTTCACAGAAAAATAAACCCTCCTCTCTCTAATTCTACCATTTTCTTTTATTGTATTTATACCATATATATATATATATATAAAACCCTAATACCTACTCTGATTTTGTCCTTTTTTTGTCATAACCTGGAAAATTCCTGCAGGACCACCAGGAATAACCAATCTATTCCTTTCTACTTGGGGCACTGCACCTTCATGAAGGATAGGACCAGTCAAAGACTGCTTTAAATTATCAGGGAGATAAAAATAAGAGAGAATTCGAAGTGAATTAGGTGTTTGTGTCACGGAAGAGAAGATTGAGTTGACAGAGCAAGTTTTCAATTATATAAAAGATGTGGGGAGGAAAATTTGATGAAAACAAGTCCCTGTGAGTGGGTTCAGTGCACAGAGAACCATTCAGGAGATGAACCCTGCTCCACCTCATGCACCATTGGATCTCTAACCTGACGTTGCTAGGGAAACATTTATCCCCAAACATGTATTTTTATATATTTTTAGATATATATATTTATGTCCATTTGGTTTCTATTAAACTTGAAATACACATTTAAATTCGTAGCTCTCATTTCTCTTGATTTAAGTGCTGGCTGTAAAAGACTCAGATCTGCAGAGATGACAAAGTTGCTCTTAAAATCCTGTTTATGGCAAAGGGAGAGTGCACCTTGTAGCAATAAAGCCATGAATTCATTAAAATCTTAAGAATATAATCATGATTAGTCCAGATCTAATAGGTACAGGAAAAATAATGCTTGAATGCAAATTGGAATCCATGTAATTTGTAGTTTCTGCCCATTTTCCTGGTGTTGGGTGCTAAAGTCAGCAGTTCCAGGGCTGTAGCAGCGGGGTTAGAGAGCTGTGGGTGGGCAGAGTCCTTCTCCATGAGGATTTCATGCTTCTCCTCATGCCAAGATCCACGTGGGATCACTTTTGCTAAAATGCTATTATTCCACCTTTGCTCTGTCTTTGTTGGGCTGCAGCACCCTGTTAAATCTGAGTGTCCCATACTCAGGGCCTTTCATGTAAGTCAGATGCCATTTGTCTCTCCTAAAATTGAATTTGTCCAGCTCTGGATCTGTCATTTTCACTGACCATCGGTGAGTTATTTATGGCCAGGACAAAGCCTGCATCCCATTCCTGATCATCTCATTCCTGTCCTCCTTTATCCTGGACAACACTCTCAGGCACAGGGTGGGATTATTGGGGTGTCCGTGCAGGGCCAGGAGTTGGACTCCATGATCCTTGTGGGTCCCCCCCAACTCAGGATATTCCATGATTTTTTAAAATTCCCATATGCACCTCTGACATATTCAAACTGGTTTGTTTTCCACAGCTTGATATGCCTAGATATTGATAAATACATAAAGATATTCCAAGTCCACGTGCTGAGCAAAGCATTTAGGCCTGTATTTTTCTAAGGAATTTCTCACAGTGGAGAGGGTCACAAGCTTCTGCCTCTTTCAACATGGAGATGCATAAATTGCACATGAAATACCTGCTCAAATTTGATGCTGATGAATTTAATTGGTTGAAAATCTACAGCTCTGCCTTGAGCTTTTCTCTCCACTTTGACTGGAGTAAGATGAGCTGCAGCTCCCTGAGAGCAGAGCTGCTTATTGCGGTCAAATAATGTAGAAAATCACCAGGCATGGGGGCACAGTGTGCTCCTGGTGAGTTGTAAATGATCATTCGTGTTCAGAGGTGCACTAAACCAAAACATAATCGAGTTCAGCTTTTTTAAGGGGAAAAAATAAAATACGAGAGGGCTGGGAGCTGAACTTATGAACTACAAGGGCCAGAGGAGGATTCCTGGGTAGGAAATACAGCTGAAGAGGCACTGCCAGGAGAGTGGCCAGCCTTCAACACTTCTCTAGTCCCAGAAATCAGAGATACCCCTCAGAAAAAGCTCTTGAAAATCTCCTTTCTAAATGTCAAGAAGGAATGGACAGGCTTAAAAGGGGGATGCAGAATCAGAGGCTTCTGAGTACTGAAGTGGTTCTGAGTGGCATTCAGGATTCAAGGTTATTTGACATTTTTGATACCAGTTTATATTTTGTTTTAGGGAAGTATAATTGACCTAATTTAGATTAAGATGTAATGGATTTGGGTAGTATACAAATGTATCAGAAATGGGGGTAAGTTTTGAAAGCAAAAGAGGCTGTATTTTGTTAGGGCCGTGTGCACCTATTTATGCAGTTATAAATGCAGAAACTTTCATCCCTTAGAACGGATGACAGAAAAGGTAGCTGATGTTTCTTTTGAAAAACTTACTTTTAACCCAGCAATGATATTTTTCACTTCACAAGTTGTTGCACCATGTGGTGTTTTCACACATTTTTAAAGCATTGTCTTGCTTCTTCCCAGGTTAAATGTTGTGGCAGGAGTGGCTGGAAAAGTGTTGCTAAAAACAGTTTAAAAAGTTGTTAAATAGTGTTAAAAGTCTGTTAATGTCTGTGCTTATGGCATAAGGGCAGTCTGTCTCTTCCTTCACACTGCTTTTTGGCGATTACACACTGAGAAAGGGGAAATAACTTTCAAGCACAATCTGAATTCAAGAACACTTTAAAATCTCCAGTGCAGTCAAGTTAAGGAAAGCTCTCCGAGTGTGCACAGCTATTTCTTTGGGAACAAGGCTCCACAAGCAGGATTGCAGATTGCAGGAAACTTTTAAACATCTGCGAAATGTAGACTGTAAGTGGAGCTGAAAAGAACCCAAACCTGTGAAAACACCCAGGCAAACCACCCAGACAACTTTATCTGGGCTCCCTCTGGTGCTGCCTTAGGCAAGAAAAACAGAACCCCCAGGCAACTTTATCCAGGCATCACTAAAGAGTTGTTTGGTGAGTTCCTGTCTAGCATCATTCCCACAGCCTGGAAAAGCATCCTCTGGATGTTTTGGGATTTTTTTAAGCTTTGCTAGCCTGTGCTTTCACTCCGAGTCTCCAATAACCGCTGCTGTTTCTAAAGAGCATCATCCTCACTAAAAGCAGCTGAAAGTTTCGTTTCCCCAGGGTCTGCACAGAGCACCCGAGGTTTCCCCACATTGCCTTGGCACTCAGGATGTCCGTGGCAGCTTTTCCTGGGATAGGGCAGGCTGGAAGTTTGTCTCCTGTTCTGTAGAGACAGTCTCAGTTCTGCAAACAGACGGAAAAGCCAACTTTGCTCCCAGTTCTTCCAAACCCACAGCCTTGCTCTGGAGCTTTGCTCCATCTTTTCTGCTCAACTTCAAGAGGGAAGTCTCAGCCTGCTGCCTCCTCTCTGTCTTTCCTCCTGCCAGCTTTCCCTCTTTCCAAGATGCTTAAACCTCTCCTGTTTTCCACTACCTTCCATTAAAATAAGGGATCATGAGTTGCATTTGTCCCTCTCACATATTCCAAGGGGCCAAGGCTGGCATTGAGATTAAAATTCAGCAGTGATTGTCCAGCTAAAGAGGACCCACCAACCTTGAATTCCTTGTGAATTAGCTCCTGGAAAAAGATCCACAATTCAAAATGTCCAAACGGGTTTGTGCTTCCCAGGATTTGAAAGCCCACAGCAGAAGCTCTAAAACACAACCCCTGGAAGGGAACGAAAACCTGGGCAAGTTTATAACGAAAAAACACACAATTCTTTTTATTTTCCATATGCTAAGGAGGAAAAAAGGGGAAAAAATGTTTCCTTCTGCTTTGCTTTAAATGTCCCAGTGTGTGAACACACCAGTCACTCCAGGCACAAGTTAAAAGAGGGGCTGAAAATACAAAACCTATAATGGATGTCTAGACTCGGAGTCACTTCCAACACCTTGATATTCCTGCCCATGGGTGGGAACAAGGTGGGTATGTCCACTTTCAATCAGCAGCACATTCCTCCACATTTGCTCTTATTTTTTTTTGCTCCACACAAATGAAGCTCGACAGCCACTTTACAGACATTTAATTAGACAGTTCCCTTCCCTTTAAAATTTTTTTACATCGAGTAGTCTCAAAAGGCACAGGATTGAGGCATGACTTTTATAGAGAGAAAAAGAAAAAAAGAGTTCGACCACAAGGAGCAAATTAAAGCAATAGTTAAAAAATGAACTGCTAATTCAACCACATCTTCAATGGAAAATTCATATTACAATGCAAACACCAGCATATTTCTTTCTCCTTTGTGAGTTTAACTTGGAACGTCACCACAGCTTTAAAACTGGATGAAAAGCAAAGAGTTTTGGAGTGAGAATTTCTAGCATCTGTTTTGCTGTGGCAGCACTACAAGAAAAAAAAGGCCCTTGTGTTAAAAGATAGCCGAGGATGTTTGGCTTGGTTTTCTGACCTTGATCTTCATGTTGACACTGAGAAAATCTGATCACTATCCCCTAATTTATTTTTTCTATGTGCAAACTATAATTCTGCACTTTCTAATTATTTCTGATGTTATTTGAGAGACTTTTCCAGGACCTCAGCGTGACAGTCAGGTCTTGGTTTTTTTTTTGCTAAAGGTTACAGGATGTACAGTTTGAAAGCTGTCAAATTAAATAATCAGTCCACTGCAGTTACAGGAGGGCCACTAATAGGATCAGAGGGCTGGAACACCTCTGCTCTGGAGCCAGGCTGGGAGAATTGGGATTGTTAAGCCTGGAGAAAACTCCAGGGAGAGCTTAGAGCCTCTTCCAGTGCCTGAAGGGGCTCCAGGAGAGCTGGAGAGGGACTTGGGACAAGGGCTGGAGGGCCAGGAGCCAGGGAATGGCTTCCCAGTGCCAGAGGGCAGGGCTGGATGGGAGATTGGGCAGGAATTGTTCCCTGGCAGGGTGGGCAGGCCCTGGCACAGGGTGCCCAGAGCAGCTGGGGCTGCCCCTGGATCCCTGGCAGTGCCCAAGGCCAGGCTGGACATTGGGGCTTGGAGCAGCCTGGCACAGTGGAAGGTGTCCCTGCCCATGGCAGGGCTGGCACTGGATGGGCTTTAAGGTCCCTTCCAACCCAAATAATTCAATGATTCTATGATTTTAAACTGATGGTGGAATTCCCCAGCTCCCTTGCCTGGTGCTCTCTTATTCTGGGATAAAGGCCTGAAGCAGCACCTTGTGCCACAGCAGTGCCATGGACAGGGCCACCAAGCAGGGATTGTCCCCATGCACCTCTAAGGAGCTGCTTGGAGCCTCAGGTAACCTCTGGACCTCCAGCTGCTGCAGAAGGATGCAGGAACTCTGAGGGCAATTACTCAAGGGTAGGAATTCACCCTGTGATTACAAAACAACTGACCCTGTGTTCATTTTCAAGATTTTTCTCACCAGGAATGGTTAAAAAGTAGCCAGGATAGGGTTCATACATAATCAGAGTCTTAATGAGGTGTTAAACATTGTGGAAGATGATGTACTTGAACCAAGGATTTAATACCACAGGGGTTCCCTTCACATGACAGACAACTTTTTTGCTTGAAGATCGAAGGTTTTCTGACAAATAAGTGCTGAATCTTGACCCTTGTGGTATCAGCAGTGATTTGTCATGTGCTTTCAGTCACAAGGTTTACCATTGGCACGATGTTTTATAGGAAATGAGAGTAGTATTTTTTCTCTTTGGAAAGCATGGTGTGGTTTGATGAGTAAAAATACAAGATTTCATTTTTTTGCTGAAGTCTTCTTTGGATTCTTGAGTTTGCCTCCTGGGGTCCCACACTGGGACTGAGTTTTGGCTTTCATAAGAGGCAGAAAAAGGGACTTTATAACAACCCCTGCAGTTAATGGATCTGTCAGAGTCTTTGTGCTGCAGCTACAGCCTCATGAAGTGCACTTTTAGCTGAAAACAATTGCCCAGTGACAAGGACAAGGAGAACACAACCAAATAAAAAGTTTTATTTCCTACAGGAGTGAACTAAATAATTGATTTTATATCCAAGTGATCTATGGGAAATGCAATGCCAGTTGTTCAAACACAATTGGGAAAGAATTAATTTCTCCACAAGGAAAATCCGTATTGATCACCTGAGCCTCATTAACCACTCGCAATTCAGACCATTGAAAGTAAACTTCAGGAAATCATTTTCCTGGCAATCCATTTCCCTTCCTCAGCGTGAATCAAGCAGAGAAGTAGTTTTGAAGTGATGCAAACACTGGTTTGGTGATCCAAAATCTCAGCTGGGCTTGCAATTCCAATCAGTTTGGAACAACTCAGTCTCACGGCTCTGCCTCTGCCTGGCCTGGGATTACTCCTGAGGAGAGCCTTTTGTGGCTGAGGAAAACCTTTCAGGCATCCCATTTCCTTGGGGAGGATATAAATCAGCTGAGGGTTGATATAAATCACGGGTACCATCTCCAACCACTGCAAAAAAGCCTGGCCTAGTTCCCACAAAAGGAGTGTGTGGTGAAAAGAGTCTGCTGAAGGGTTCTCCTGAGTGCCTCTGTTCCCAAGGGTTAAATTTTGGATGCCCCCACAAGCACATCCTTGCAAGTTGTCCATAAACCACGGGTGAAGCAACAGGACAGAGCAGGAAGCCCTGACATGTCCAACCAGGCTGCAGCAATTTCTGAGGCTTCAGGAAAAGATCTACTTCAAGATTTTTGCTGATTTGCCTAAGAGGAACCCAAAAGATCAGGGCTTCCTACTTTTCCCTGTTTCTTTACCTCTGGATTACCAGAGGGCATGCAAGAGTGTGTTTGTGGGGGCATCCTGAGCTCTATAAATCAGTAAAAAGTGTGATCTCAGAGCTGAGCAGCACACAGGAAACCAGGGGCCTACATTTAAATTGAAACCTGCCAAATGCCCTGCTTGGGGAGCATTTTTGCAAGTTTTCCAAGGAGAACAGTTCAAAGGTAAATCTTGCCCCATCTTGCATGGTGAGAAAAGTGAGAGGCTTTCCTTTTCACTTCTCAGTTTTTACAGAAATCAGGCAAAATGACTGAGCCATCTCAGCCTTGTGCAGAGGAACAGAACAGCCCATGGGGATCAGCACTGGGGCTGCCCTGTGCTGTGAGGATCCACCACCACCCCCTCCCCAAACCCCACCACCACCCCAAACTGGACCCCCAGATGGAGTGATTGCCAGGATATCTGGAGAAGGAGATGAAAATCTATATAAACACATAGTCCATGAAATTCTGCACTTGTCATGCTCTGACTTTGACCGTAGCTCTTCCTTCATCACATCTCCCTAATGATGTTTGAAGATGCGTTTGCTGCCAAAGCATTTTTGTTGTAATTTATTTTGTTTTCATATTCCTGAGCTGAAAATCAGCATGCATCAATGCAGACACTGATACTCTTTCATACACACGTTTTGTTTAATATAACTTGAGGCACAAAATCCTGAAACTCTTAAGAAATTCCAAATCCTTCCGGCGCTGGCAGACCACAAACTCTCTGCCTGTCTTTCCTGAGACAAGACTGTTTCAAAAGATCTAAGAAGTTGGAAAGACCATTCCTTTGGGTTAGCTTTGACACCTGAAAATCACAGGCACTTCTCATTTAAATTTTCAAGGTTATCGGACTATGTGCATTGTTGTATTTTCATAGAACTATAAACACTGATAAGGTGATTTCAACAAAAGATTGGTTTTCACCTCAGAGGATGTGGGCTCAAGTTTGCCTGTTGCACTGTACTAAAACGAATGTATTTGTCTTAGTCTTTCAAACCAAAGAGCAAAACCATCACTGTTTGGTGGGGAGCCAGTGAGCTCTGAGACAGACAGAGCCGGCTCAGCTTTAGTCCATGTGGCCAAGGAGGCCACTGGCAACTGGCCTGGGTCAGGAATTGTGTGTCCAGCAGGAGCAGGGCAGGGATTGTCCCTCTGTGCTGGGCACTGAGAGGCCCCTCGAGGGCTGTGCCCAGTTCTGGCTCCTGCAGGAGAGCCCTGGAGGGGCTGGAGCGTGTCCAGGGCAGGGAAGGGAGCTGGGAAGGGGCTGGAGCCCCAGGAGCGGCTGAGGGAGCTGGGAAAGGGGCTCAGCCTGGAGCAGAGGAGGCTCAGGGGGGACCTCACTGCTCCCCACAAGTCCCTGCCAGGAGGGGCAGTGAGGGGGGGTCGGGCTCTGCTGCCGTGTCCCAAGGGAAAGGAGGAGAGGAAATGGCCTCAAATGGCAGCAGGGGAAGGGCAGATTAGATATGAGAAAAAAAATTCGCTGCAAGAGTAGTCAGTCACTGGAATGAGCTGCCCAGGGAGTGGTGCAGTCGCTGTCTCTGGGAGTGCTCAGGAGGAGTCTGGATGTGGCCCTTGGGGACAGGCTTTGGGGTGCTGCTGCTGCTGCTGGGGTGGCACTGGGTGATCCTGGAGGGCTCTTCCACCCCTGATGATTCTGTGATTTTGTGATCTCTACTTGTAGTTGTATCCCTGTGTGTGCACACAGATCCATGCTGGAAGCGTGTGTTTTACTCCAATGTATTAAATTTGTGAATTTTGGATGTAGAGAAAAATTGCACAGAATTGTAAGAGACTGTGGAGAAACGAAGGCCAGAAAAGCTGTGTCTGTTCTACAGGAGTAAAAGCTGAACTCAGGGTTTTTTTCTCTGTGCTGTCAATTCTGTGGTAAATTGTTAGTCCATTTCATTTACAGTATTCCTGAGAAATGCCAGTGGGCTATTTCCCTAATCCAGATGCATCAAAAATAAAGTGATATAATATACTTGGAACTCTCATATCAAGGATAAAACCAGCAAAACTTTACAAAGAATCAACACTATAAACAAGCCATGCTTTATGTATTTAATTTATCTGCTTAGTACAGAGGCAGCATCTGTTTTCAGTGAGATGCTGCTTTTTTAATTTTCTTTCTCGAACTCAGCAGCTGGAATAAATGAAATAGCAGCCAAAGACCAAATTAACAGTTTGATGGCCACGATTCTGCTGGAATGAGGGCATGGAAGGACAATTGAGGAGGACAGTGGCAGGAGGAGTTGTGACCTCGGGATGTCCCAGGAATAACTCCCAGGCCCCTCCATAGACAGCTCTAGTTCAGACAAGTTTCTTGCAGTGCTGCTGATTCCTCTGTTATCACTTTCCTCCAGCAGTGCTGCAGGAAGCAGGCGAGTGAAGGAGAGGTTCCTCTGAACCCACCACACATCCATGATGTTGGAAAATTCCTACAGGACACAGGCCACAGTGTTGCAATAGGAATAAACCTGCCTCTCTCCGCTCTGTAACTGGAGAGCCAAACATTTTGGCCTCAAGTCACGTTCTTAAGCTTCTCCCTGGATTCCAGCTTCCAAAATACCAAAGTATAAATTCTCTTCTTTCTTCTTTGCTCTCCAGCCCTCGGGCTCACCACCTCAACCTGCTCCAGCAGCTGGGAGTGAGGGAGCTGCAGAAGCAGTCAGGGCTGGAAGGAGCTACAGAGCCTCAGGAACCAGTGGGACAGGACAGGGGTGAGATGAGCTTCCCAACCCTCAGGAGCTGACTGCTAACACCCTCAGGAGATGCCATTAGGAAGAGGAGCCCCTGGCTGCTGAGGAAAGACCGGGAATAAATGGAGAAAAAGGTATTTGTGGGTGCATGGCAGAGTGGGCAGACAGTGAGGGGCTGGCATGGCTGGCCACAAGGAATAATGGAATGAGTTTAAATTGATTTTATTCCAATGAAGAAAATTAACTGGCTTTTTAGTCATGCCCATTAAAGCTTTTACCACACCAGATTGCCCTGGTTAGAAGCAGAGCTCCATCACAGCTTGAATAACCAAGGCTATCTGTTTGAATACCTTTTCTAGCTCTTCATTTTCTGTCAGAGGTTCTGAACCTTTCTAACACTTAGGTCCCTTCATACTGCCAGAGAGAACTGAGTGGATTTGAGAATAATACCTGGAATATTCTTCATTTCCTTCTCTCCATGGCTGTGTGGCACTGCAGAGCACTCACTGGTCGCTGGTTTGCACCTAAGGGAAGATTATTTTCTTTAACAGTGGCACTGGAATTAAAGTGTAAAATCCCCCTCCTGCCCCCTCCCATTTGCCCTTACCCTTTACAACGCTCAGTGCAGCACCCACATTAGGAGCCCACCCAGGGAAGGGATCACCCTGCCAGGAGCTGGAGCATTTTGGATGAGAAGCCCTACATAAAATTCAAGATGATAGTGCTGATAGCATTAACTACCTTGTAGCTCTGTGTTTCAGGCGTTGGAGACGACTGAATGATTCAGAGACTGTTTGCAGTAATAGCTTTGCACAAAGAGGTCACTTAGAGATAAAGTGGCAGTTAATTCAAACCAGAATTTCAGGCTTAGCTTTGCCTTTTTCCCCCTCTTTGAAGGAAATGAGAGGTGACACAATTGGATTAGATACACATTTTAGGCTTTTTCAGAAACTGGGATATTATTTGCTGAAAAGATTGTAACAGTTCCAGGCTGATAAATGCAGTACATTGTTTTTGGCATGCATATCAATTCTTAAAACAAATACTCTTTACCAGAAATTTTGTAGAAGCTCCTTTGGACTCCGGACAGTCTATTAGGTAAATATGGGCTTTGCAGCACTACAAGAAAATGTAGTGTTTTACAGAAGCTTTTCAAAGTTTGGCAGCACCATCCAGCCCAACTTCCTTTATTTTATAACAAAGCTCTTGAGATAAGAAGAGTGAGGGAGATAGAGAGGTACTTTGATTGGCAAATGTGTCAGGAACAGAGATACAAAAATGGGAATCTGTGTGAGGCTGTTCCAGAAACCCAAGAGAAGCAAGGGACCCCTTCCTTCTGCAACACCACAATGTCTGGGATCACAGGAGGTGAAAGTGATCCAGTCTGCCAAGGAATGTGTGAAAAACTGCCTTCTAGAAAGTACCTCTGTTCTGTGTGTACGCATTTGCCATCGAGTACCAGAGCGTGGGTACAAATTCAGCTTATATTTGTACACAGGTACCTGTCTCATTGCAGATCTAGATTGCAATTATTTTAATTTAATTGACCTTCATTTCAGAAACTGCTGGCAGCTCTTCAGAGAGGACCACTTCTCTTAGCCCTCTCCATCAGCCAGCTGGTTTCCTCTTTGCTCGAGTTCTGTGAAACGTTTTCCTCGCTGTGGAACTCCAGTTAAGGAAGGATTCACCTGCTTTGGAGTGTGCTCCCAGACCCAGAACTGGCAGGACATCTTGTAATGTGCTGCGTCCAAACACTGTCTTGCCAATGCTGGAATGAAATTGTCTCGCTCAGTTTTGATAGCTCCAGATTCCTGGAGGTTCAACTTACTGGAAATCCAGAGCCCTTTCCGTGGCCTAGGCCCGATGGCCAAGCTCCAGAAAAAAATCAGTGTGGCTCAGTGAGTTCTTGTGGACAGAGGGGGTGCTTTTTTGGGCAGCAGGGAGGAAAAGTCACATCAGGGCCCACAGTGTGGCCAGGATCAGCTGTTGCCCTCTTGCTGTCCAAAACCAGCCTATCTCCACCATCCAGGTGGGAATTTTGGGTGTTTTCTGAGACAGACTCAACTGTGTGGCTCTCTGAGTTGTCATCCCCCGCCTCAACTGGCTCAGTAGAATCTTATCCATGATATTCACTGGAAATCTTATGGATTTGGTCACAGCAGAGCTTTTTCCTGCTTTGATTCACCTGTGGAAAGCACCTCAAACCTCCTGTGTCCGAGTGCAGGGCTGTGTTAAGGGATAGCTCTTGTCAGCCCTCTAAGGTGGGTTTGGGTGATTTTCAGGCCACTGATTTGCAAGGATGAAGAAATCTCCCTGCAGATCTGCTGGGATATATTCAAGGAAGTGATAAAAAACCAAGTGAAGGAAGTTATTGAAAAGTACACACAGTTAATGACGGTCTAGATGAGCAATAAAACAAGGCAATATGGGGAAAATGTAAACAAGCCAGGGCTGAAGGGAAACAAAAGAAGTAAAAGTATCTTGCAGAGCACTGAGAAAATCACTCTGAGACTGGGCAAGCAGGGAGAGATCTGAGGGAAGATCAGGAAAGCAAGGTGCAGAGCAGTGTCCTAAGGGTTAACTTCTCTGGAAATGCAGTTGGGCCAATAATACCAACAATTAGAGGGGAAAAAAAGTGGTCAACCACATAGCCCAAAGGTGAAGTAAATATGGAAGAAATATTTTGAAGCCTGCCTTAGCCAGCTTTAGGAGATTGCAGTTCTTCCCTGCAATGCAAACACTGTGGACAGGTTTGAAAGGGCTCAGTTCCTCCAGCAGAAAACCCTACTCCAAGAAGGAGTTAAAAGCAGAGGTCCTCCAAGAAGGGATAAATAGCACAGCTGGCCTTTGAGGGACAAAAAAATCTGAAAAGGTAGCTTGGAGCAAGTGGGGCTTCGAGGTAGCTGAGTAAAGAAAATAGTGGAATGAACCCCGAGGAAAAGAGTTCCTTTCATTCCAAGCAATCCAGAGGTATAATTCATTGTCCTGATGAAATCAATTGTCAACAGGCTGCACTCAAGGCACAGAACAGGGGGAAGAGACAGCAGGACTTCAAATCAGGGAATGTTGCAGTGGTCAAGGTTTCAGTAGTCCAGGAATACATGGAAAAGTATGGAGAGTGCAGGCACTCCCTGTGAGTCCATTGTCACTGATTCAGCTGAGATATGCTGTGGGAAGCAGAAGAAACACAGGGAAAAACATGGAATTGTAGAATGGTTTGGGTTGGAAGGAACCTTAAAAATCATCCAGTCTCACTCCCTGCCATGGACAGGGACACCTTCCACTGTCCCAGGCTGATCCAACCTGGCCTTGGACACTGCCAGGGATCCAGGGGCAGCCACAGCTTCTCTGGGCACCCCACCTCACATGGAAGAATTTCTTCCTAATATCCAATCTATACCCATTCTCTGTCAGTTTGAAGCAATTTAATGCACTGATGAAAGATCTTCTTGAACTCTTACACCACCCAGCCGTGAGGATTTATGGGGTTAAGCAATTGCTTCATATATTCAAAAATCCCTAAATTTAGTGAATGACAAACCAGTCTGATTTCACCATCATCCTTTTGGGTTTTTATCAGGCATTATAAAAGCAGGATGTATTAGAGAACAAAGTCACTGCAAGTCTGATGTTAAGGTCCATGTGCAGGTGCAATTGCAGATTTGCCAGACATTCTTAGGTAGCAAGGAAACCTGGAGGAATTATTTAGCAATAACTGGCAGGTGGATGCATTAGTTGCAGCTAGAAAAAGGAAGTTATAAAATAAGCAGATTGTTATGTGAACCCTGTAAGCTTCATCTTAGCCAGGTATTTTGTTGTTCTTGAGGTTAAAAGTGTGGCATTAAAGTGTGGCATTAAAGTGTTATATTTAATGCCAATTATGAATGTATCAGGACAGAGCATGAACAGGGGGTTTTTGTGGACTGAATGACAGAGTCAATAAAAGTAGATAATCAGGCACTCAAATGTTGAAGTTGGAAAAATACTGAGTGTAAAACACAATTATTTGAAAACAAAACTTCTGGAAAGCAGCTCTGAGGAGATGGATCTGGGGGTCTTGGTGGACAACGAGCTGTCCTTGAGCCAGCAGAGTGCAGAAGGCCAATGGGATCCTGGGGTGCATTGGAAGAGCATTCCCAGCAGGTCAGGGTTATCCTGCCCCTGTGCCCAGCCCCGGAGGCACCTCTGGGGTGCCGTGCCCAGCTCTGGCTCCTCAGCCCAGCAGGGCCAGGGAGCTCCTGGAGCGGGGCCGGCGGAGGCTGCGCAGCTGAGGAAGGGCCTGGAGCAGCTCCGTGCCCAGCACAGGCTGAGGGAGCCGGGGCTGCTCAGCCTCGAGAGGAGCCCCAGCTGAGAGGGGCCCTCAGCCCTGGGTGTCCCTGGCTGCAGGGAGGGCTCCGGGCAGGGCCCGGGCTCTGCTCCGGGGCCCGGCAGCGGCACCAGAGCCACGGGCAGGGCCTGAGCCCGGCAATTGCCCTGCACAGGAGGCAGAACTGCTGCCCTGGGCAGGGCCAGCCCTGAGCAGATTGGCCACAGAGGCTCTGGGGTCTCCTCCCTGGGGACATTCCAGAGCTGTCTGGACACAACCCTGTGCCCTGTGCTCTGGGATGACCTTGCTCCAGCAACTTGTCCCCAGATGAAGCTGTAGTCTGGAGGGTGTGCAGCCTCACAGACCAGACCTACTGGAACAAATACATTTGCACTCTCAGAGACCTTTGGACAGCTCTAGTCTTTATTGGGGCCCATAGGGAGACTGGCTTTTCCTGTCTGTACAGTAACTTTCAGACATATTTTCCGTGGATGATAAAATCAGGAGAATGTGTGGGGGTATATGAGGCCACCTGGGTGCTATTTCCTAATAGCAGATGTGGGGGTTTGTTCTGGGGTTGTTTGTGGCTTTGAGTGCTGCTCAGCATCTCTATCCTAATGCGTTGTCTGTGGTCTTTAAAGCCCCTAGAGAGCATTTTCAGCCATGTAGTTCAGCATCTATATCCATGTTTTAAGGTTTCTTCAGGTGTCCTGCTTTTGAGAAATGCAGAATATTTAATACCCTTGACACTGACTGACCCAGCCTGTGGCAATGGATGGGAATGTGCAACCCTTCAATTCTTAATTAACTGCTTGAGAAAAGCAAGTGTCCCATGTTAGAGACACCTGATGCTTTTTCGTGGTCTTAAAATCAAGAGTCAAACACGGTTAGAAGGGGAAAAGGGATTTTACCTTGGTGTTTATTTTAGGGATCCTTAGGTGCACTACATCCAGGTCGAATGCACTGAAATGCACACAACAGTGCCCCCCAAAAGGTCGGGTATAACATTATAGGTGTTACTAATTAGTAGATCTATCAAAGATTCCCCAATGAGAGGCTCGAGTGAGCCCCCCTCCCCAAGGAGCCTTCCCCTGGATGGTTCTATCCTGGTTTACAGAATGTGTTCTGGAGAGGACCTTGGGCTCTGGGGCACACTGATCCCTGGCTACGAAGCTTCTAAAATGTTGAGTCTCTCAGCTTGACAAACAAGTCCAAGAATGGAGGGAAAAAGCACTAGGAATACAGAAGTTGTAAAAAGGTATAACGGGTATAAAAGAAAAGGCAAAAATCATCACGGCATCATACTCAGAGGGACAAAACAGACCCAGCCTCCTCTCCTGATATCTTGAAAATTGAATTTTAACACCACTTTTCAACAGTTGTCCCTGAAACCAACTCCTGATATAAATATGGTGGACTTAATTCTCATTAAATGAGACTCTTGGTCAGGGCAGTATCCCCCTGTTAAATCTCTTTTCTTCACCTGCTGCCATTTGCAAGCCTAAACAGTCCTTGCAAACACTAAAATCGGGAGAGCTCTGATTTGTTTTTCATGCTTTTAATTTTCTCCTTCACATGATGGATGGTGGGATTTATTGTAGCTCAGAGGAACAAACCAGTTGTTATTCAATCTGCCCCAGGCAAGCCGCCCTGGCAACAGCCAAAAATAATAGCCATGGTCCCTGAAAAAATTCTGCTCAGACTTTCTGAAAGAATTCACCTTTGGGGCAGGGAGCAAGCATGGAAAAATGCAGCCCCAAAGGTCAGCATTTTGCAATGCTCATGGCATATGAAAATAGGAGGTTGTGATGGAAACTGTGGTGCAATCCTGGTGACAACGGGTGCAGCCGACACCCCTGTCCATCTTCCTGTCACAGAACCATCACCTGTCATATCATGGATTGCATTTTACTTCCTCTCAAAGTTGAGTTCTGTAGATAAACGATGACAACTCTGCTTTCTACAAAAATTTGATCTTGAAGTTGAGCCTTTTCAGCGCTCTCTGGACAAATGTTTGCACTTGGTGTTTGGAAGCTCACTTTGTTGTGCCACGATCTCTGCTGGTGATAGCAAACTTCAGGACAGTCTTTTTACACACACCCTGTGCCCTTCCCTTTATTACCCTCTTTTTGTGCACTTTCAGTAGTGTTCCGTGCTCTGTCAACCTCAGGAGTTGTCTGTAGGCTCACTTCTTAATCCTCTTGGATAAAGTTTGGCAAAAGTACACACTTCAGTTCCTTTCATTCAAGCCAGAAGTTATTTTTCCAGGAAGACACATTTAAAATGTACAAAGGTACCCATTTAATTTGCTCTGCCTTTTTACTGCTGCTTCCTGAGAGGCCATCTAGTCTGGGTATCTGAAACTGGTAGCAGTAAAGCCACATTTTTGTCCCAAATAGCTACAGCTCAAAGAAATTCAGTAAAGAAAGTTCCAAACAGGTATTTTCACAGGGCTCTTATTGCTGCTCATGAAAAGAAGTTTCCAAGTAAAAGAAACCATTATTACTCAAATTATTCTAAAGCAAAGCTCCATTAAAATATCCTGGAGTTTTAAAGGTAAGGAAAAAAACCTAACCTACCTGCTGGACAGTACTGAGAAATGTGCTTGAGAATTAGAGATTGTGGCCCCATGGTTGGAGAATTCAGAGTGGACTTCGCAGATTTTGTCATCCAAACAAACTGAAATCTGATTAGGAGAGATTCCCATTCCCACTGTTGTCCTCCAAGGTGTGCTACTGAAGATACCTGGACTTGAAGATGAAAGTTTCTCTTTGACTGAGGAATGCTCTTTGTGCCACATCAACAGGAGGGATCCAGTGGTTGAGGAGCTGGGGTTTCCCAGCAGTTCCCAGAAGGATTTCTGGTCGTCAGGGCAGCTCTTAACTAGGGAAATTCACACTTGAGCAGAAACCACGGAACAGCAGAGAGAGAGACCACCATGGGTCAAGGGGAGGGAAATGACAGACCAGGCAAAGCTGCCTCTGTTTCTTGTGGTCAGTGGCTCTCTCAGCTGGATGCTTCCAGCCCTGTCTCTCCAGCATCCCCTGGAGCAGCTCTTCTAGACCATAACCTGGGGTCATTGCTTGGGCCAGACATCCTGCTAGTAGCTGGGAACAACTTTCAGGGTTGTGTCTTGCAAAGCAGAGTTTTCCATGAGCGTGGATCCGATCCTATGGCAACAAATCCAACATCATGTTACAGCTACAACCTGAGGGACCTGGAGAGTTCTCTGCTCACACCTGGAGAGTGTGCAGGAAGCAGCCTTGCCTGTTGGGAAGCTCCCAGCAATGTGAGCAGAACATCCCCATGGGGACATTCATGCATCCTGCTGGCTCATGATGTGGCAAACAGAGCATGCACCCACCACAGAGTATCACAAAACAAAGATATGAGGACCAGTTCCAGGAATCTGCGGTGAATTTTTGCTGCTTTGGACATTTTGACCAGATTGGCAGGGGAGGGGAAATTAAAATCCCTCTTGGATCTGAAGCCCATTGTCACTCTCACTCTGGTGTGGAACATCAGCTTGATTTTGAATTCCTGCTTGTGAATCTGCTCCATCTCTGGGTAAGAACTAAACCCAGAAGATGCTTATTTCCACAGCCAGGGAGAAGGCAGCCAAATGTGCCTGGGAATGAGTGGCTTTTCTCAGGAGGCTGTTTTCCACCAGAGCTTTCTGCTACCTGGAAATCCTTTTGCTCTCTTGGGTGGCAACATGTCAGTATTTCTGTCATCGAGAAGCAAAACTTCTGGGCAGCATCTTAAATTTGTAAGCTGTCGAAATTCTTCCATCCCTCTCAGGACAGCAGTGGAGCTGGGGGTCTGAAACCCTGAGCCAGCTGGATGAAGAACCAACCACCTTCCCTAATGTGAGCAGATAAGACACATCTCAGCAACTGCAGCCTTCTCACATCCAAACTCCTTGGGATGAAGTTTTGGAAAGCTGTGGTAACGGGGTTTCCACAGAGGTCACTGCTCGCTTCATTGAGAACAGAGCTGGGCTCTCCTCAGCCAGATCCTTCTGTGTGAAGCTCGTCAAGCAGAGTAAAATCCTGTTCCAATTATGTGCTTTCCATGTGCACAAATCTCCCCCAGGAGCAGCAGTGTCAGCCACAACCTCTCATAATGCAAAGAGCCCACTGTGGAGGGCTTGTACTCAAACCACGGTGTTAACCCGGAGCAGGCTGGGAAAATGGGCTGTAAATTCCTTACTGTGGCCACTGCTGCAATGTCAACGAAGATGTGACAAAAGAAAAGAGATGGAAAAATGTGTGTTGAGCATGCTAAGAGCACATGTAAGTGGGGAGAGTGTGGTGTCTGGTTTTTTGGAGTGTGAAGATTCCCATCCCCATTAGCACAGGGAGGACGTGGAGCTGCTGGAGAGAGGCCAGAGGAGGCTCCAGGATGAGCAGAGGGATGGAGCAGCTCTGCTGGGAGGAAAGGCTGCCAGAGCTGGGATTGTTCAGCCTGGAGAGGAGAAGCTTTGGGGCGAGCTCAGGGTGGCCTTGCAGGGCCTGAAGGAGCTGCAGGAAAGCTGGAGAGAGACAATTGCCAAGGGCTGGAGGGCCAGGAGCCAGGGAATGGCTTCCCAGTGCCAGAGGGCAGGGCTGGATGGGAGATTGGGCAGGAATTGTTCCCTGGGAGGGTGGGCAGGCCCTGGCACAGGGTGCCCAGAGCAGCTGGGGCTGCCCCTGGATCCCTGGCAGTGCCCGAGGCCAGGCTGGACATTGGGGCTTGGAGCAGCCTGGCACAGTGGGAGGTGTCCCTGCCCATGGCAGGGGGTGGGACTGGATGATCCTTAAATTCCCTTCCAATCCAAGCCCTTCTGTGATTCCATGAATTGCATTTCCTTCAGTGCCAATGTTTTACCTGAGTTATGAGAATCTCTGTAATTAATTCTAACCCTTTCAATTATTTTTTTATCAAGAACTTCATCAATAAGAATCAGGTGAATGGTTTGATGAATAGATGAATACTCTAAAGCATGTGGGAAAAATACAAAAAAGAAAGGACTGTCTTCAAATAACTAAAAAAACATGGAGTACATAAAGCACAAATATCTGTGTTCAACAAGACAAGGCTCAGCTTTACACACGGATTTAGTTGTGTAAAAGCACAAACAGATGTTTAGCAGTTCTCTGGTGAAAACCCTGCCTGCTCAGGACATCCTGAACTTGTTTTGTGCAAGAACCATTTCTGTGTCTGGTTTTTATAACGATGCCAATTTCTTTATATCCTGGGTGTGATTTTAAACTCTGAACTTTGGATTCCCAGGAACAAGGAAAAAGAGACAAAGTTTAAAGATGGCTGTGGCTTTTCCCCACTCACACTGCAGTCATCCTTCTGAGCTGGATCATGCTTCACATGAGAAGCCCAAAGTACTTTTTTCACTAAAATAACTGATTTTTGGATCAAGGATAAATTGCAGGTGTAGATTTGATGAGTAGGACTAACTTTTCTGCCAGGGATCCAGTTTGATTGTCTCTTTTCCTTACTTAACTTTATCCACAGCCAACATAAAATCTGACAATGCCCTGAGCAAGCCTCTCATCACCATGGGGTTTCCTGCTCAGCTTTATTGATTGGAGAAGTTTGGGTCAGTATTTCAACATCTCTAGCCCATACTTTTGAACTCACCTGTTGTTGCTGCAAGGAAAGAGATTTAAAAGCCCTGGTACTAGGTAAATCTGAAGGGGAAAAAAGTGAATTTATGCATTTTGAAGGGTATGAAATGACAAATTAACTTTTCCTTCTGGCCCAGCTCAGCAGCAGTGTGGGAACAGCCCCAGAGCTTGTGGTGACCCACAAGGAAGTGGCACTTATTTAAGGTGGAAAACTGTGCAAAGAAAGGTATTTACATTTCCAGGTCATGCACACAAAGCTGGGAAATGCCCATGCAACTCAAATTCTACTCTCTGCTCGGCTGCTCTGTTTTCCAGAATGGAGTAAGAATCCACAGAGCATTAGTAAAAAGATTAAAAACTGAACTGTTGTGCATCTTTGAGAGCATATCCTCATATTATGATCTTCCAAAGACCCCTCACACTACAGTGGATTTCATGGTCACCGTGTTGCCACAAATCCTGATTTGGGGGATCTGTGGGACTAGCACATTAGAATATTCATATTTTGTCATGATTTGGGCAGTTTGTGGAACTTTACTCAGAAGAAAGAAGGGGAAAGCTTTCACTGGGGATTTTTAATAATGAATAATCACAGCTAAACAGAATTTAATTGGATAGTGGAAGAGAATTCCTGGTATAGGTGCTTCATCCTATCATGAATCTCTGCAAACAGAATAGCTCATCTGAAAGCAGAAAAAGACCTTCACAAGCATTTTTATATATAAATATAAATATATTTATAGCTGTTGCCATCTCCCTCATAGTAAATATAGAGAAAGAGACACCAGTGCAACAGGTTCATGGATTCGGGGAACAACCCAAGCCGTGTGAAATTCTTCGGTCTCTGGCAAAGTGAAAAAAAAAAAAAAATTCACCTCTAAGTGTTGCCCTTTTAAATGCAAAACAGCTGCTGCCTCCTGGCACTGCCTGAATGCTGCACTTGACAGCAGAATTCCAGCTCCTGCTTTCCTCTGGTCGCATATCACGGCATTATTAATATCTGTTAATGGCATTTAGATCCCCCTTTAGCAGGGATTTTGCTCTGGCTGGTGTGTTCCGTGGGAATTGGAGGTGGGAAGAGTTTGGTTGGTGAAGGACTCATCCCGGTGTTCGATGTGCTCCTTGTCCCAAGTGAAAGGGAAGGAAGTTATCCCGGCACTGTGGGATGTGCCTGCAGGTGATGCTGAGCTATTCTGTCCTGGAGTAGCTTGCTGGGATATGGAATTCCCAGGAATTACAGTAATATGGACTCAGAATAATGCTATCCCAGGGCACCACATGAGCCTGGCTGGTGCTGCAGCAACTTCCCTTTCCCTGCTGCTGTTTGCATTCCCAGGGAATCCCATCCAATTCCAGCGTGGTACCAATGGCAGTGCACAGGCTTTACATCCACACCCTGTGTTTGGGGTACCTGACTTCCCCCTGCTCAGATCATCCCTGCCTGTGCTCTCTGCAACTGGGAAACAAAGGTAGAAAGGCACCCAGGCAAACCCAGAAAAAGCCATCAAAGGAAAAAAAGTGTGGATAAATACATTGGAAAATTTGGTGGTCAGGTATTTCAGCTGCTGCAGCTCAGTGGGTGACAACCACAACCTGAATTTATTTCAGATGAGTCTCAAGCTCCCTTTTGCCAACAGGAAAGGGGTAATCAATAATGTTGACTTTTTTATCCTTCTTCCTCTTTTCTTAGCATTATACAACCACTCATAACCTTATTTATTTAGGAAATAAGGCCTTTCAGGGACTTTGATCAGCTTGGCTGAAGTTTCTTCAAAGATTAACTGACTTCTTTAGAAGTAAATCAGTTTCCTCTGAAGCAGGTATTTGCTTACCACGTAACTGGGTGTCGAGAGCTGTGCAGTTATAAAGTTTGCTGGGCTCAGCTGTAGATTTCCTTAACACACACTGCTGACATCACTGAGTCTCCTCTCAGACTCTTTCTTTTTTTTTTTTCCTTCTCTTTCTCCCTCCCTCCCTCTCCTCCCTCCCTCTCTCCAGTTTCTTTATTCAGGTAATTCCAACTCAGGCTTATTTCAACTTGTTTTTGACTGACAGCGAGGGAAGGGAGACTCTCTGAGGGGTTTGGTTTGTGTTGGTATTTTTTCTTTTTTTTTTTTTTTTTTTTTTAAATGCACACATGCTTTATTGAAAAGCCACCCAACCTTCTATAAAAAAGACTGCTTGACTTGTCATGACGATAACATCTAGTAAGGAATCTGAACATTGCTCTTTTACAGGTAAGAGGCATTTGTCAAAAATCCATACATGCTTAGCAGGGCTTTGGGAGCTGTGTGGAACTGGAAACTAAGGAGTAGGTGCTTTTCCTATTTTTTTTGTATTTTGGTAGTTTAAGGATTTAGAAACTGTGTGTAAAAGAAAAAATGTTTATAAAATTGTGCCTTTTCCTGGGTTTTGACATAGAGGCATTTTAGCAATGAAGCAAAAGCTGTCACTGTTTGGTCTTTCCACTGATGTGAAGCACTGAATGTGGGGTTTGTAATGCATGGGGCTGAGATTTTTATATGTTGGGGAAGGGGACAGACGCTGAACCTGTCTTTGTCACTGTTTGCCTGCCAGGGATTTTTTCCTGTAGAAATCCAGAGTGCTGTTTGGAATGTTGGAATCATAACTTTCAGCCAGCTCTTGCTCTTTTTTTCAATGCAGAAATCAGTTTTCACTGGCATAGTGGGAAAACTTGCCTGGAACTTTATCCTGTCCCTTTTACCTTTGTGTATAAGAGAATGGCAGTTTTCTGTGGTAGGTGTAAAAGAATGTAAACATGTCTGAGTTGGAGAACTTTAGGCATTTTCTTCCAACTTTTGCCTGTGTCTTCACACAACTTGTTTATGACAGGTCTGGCTTTTCCTCATAATCACAATCTAAGCCTGTGGTGCAAATTCCCCTCTGCTTTTCTACTGCCTCCCTTTTTATTTTCACACCGGGATCATGCTGCAGTGAGAGTTACAGATGCAATCTGTTTTTCTCCATGAGGTGCTGGTTGTGAAGAGGAACAAAGCTGGCTTTCCTTTGAGAACCAGGAGTATCCACAGCACTTTTTAACTAACCTTCTTTCTCTCATATTGTATTTAGAGGCATTTCCAGGCCCTTTCTGATCACAGTGCTTGTGTATTTATCTACCAAGTCTGTACTTTCTTCTGATTTTTTTTTTTTAAGTTGAGGGGGAAAGAAGATTTGCTGCTAAAGAAATGTCTTCTTTATTTCCCAGCTATAAAATGTCACTGTGCTCTCTGCACTGCCTAATAACCAGCTAAACAGGAGGGAGGAAGCAAGCCTGGAGTGTAACACGGTGCTGGTTGTACAGTACAAACTGGCATCACTTTTATAAAGCAGAGTTGTAGACCAGACCAAAAACTTCCCCAGGAATTTCATCCCAGTAAATGAGGCATGGCCTAGAGACAAAAACAGCAGCAGATGACTTGGGCTTCAGTCTTCCAACGTGCATACAATAATTCAGTCTGTTACTTTTTATAGAATTTCAAATGAAAACAAATAGTTCTTTTTTATCCTGGCTCCTCATGCAATGAAGCAAACAAGCCATTAGCCCACAGCCCTGATTGCAGCTGAATTTTTTATTGATTTATCCAGATTTCATTAAATCAGTCTGGAATATTGCTCCTGCCTCCTGTCCTGTTTCCCTCTCCTCAGACACACAGTCCACAGAGACGGGCTGTGTTCTTTGGGAACAGGTGGAGGCCAAAGCTGGGAAGGACCAAGAAAAACAGAAATGTTACTGTTTTACATGCTGAGCCTCAGAGCATTTTGAAATAAATTTTGATTCACTTTTCTTCAAGGAAAAACAAAGCAGGTTTTGGGGTGATGCCTTTTTGGTTTGTTTGCTTGATGGAGGGAAAATACCTTAGAGGCAACTTATACGTGTATGAAAATTATAAAAATTATTGATTATTGTATGAAACAGTTAAAATCAACCTTGTCAATTTACTAGGAGGGAATTTACTAAATGCTAAATATCTGAAAGCTGAGCTGTCCTTAACCCCTTGGGATGAGAGAAGTCATGAATTCCTTAAGTGAGTTATTACAGGCTTGAGCATCATTTCAGCCTTCAGAGTGTCTGGATGTGTTTGTTAATATGGCAAAGGGCTTGGTGTTAATATGGCAAAGAGTTTGGTGTTAGTATGGCAAAGAGTTTGGTGTTAATATGGCAAAGGGCTTGGTGTTAATATGGCAAAGAGTTTGGTGTTAATATGGCAAAGGGCTTCGTGTTAATATGGTAAAGAGCTTGGTGTTAATATGGCAAAGGGCTTGGAGTTAATATGGTAAAGAGTTTGGTGTTAATATGGCAAAGGGCTTAGAGTTAAAATGGTAAAGAGTTTGGTGTTAATATGGTAAAGAGTTTGGTGTTAATATGGCAAAGGGCTTGGAGTTAATATGGTAAAGAGTTTGGTGTTAATATGGCAAAGGGCTTGGAGTTAATATGGTAAAGAGTTTGGTGTTAATATAGCAAAGGGCTTGGTGTTAATATGGCAAAGAATTTGGCAAAAATCATGTGCATGTTCCTGGAGTAAACAGGGAAAAACAGCTCCAAGGACTGGCTGTGCATGAATTGAAACTCCTGCTCACTCTCTGCCTGGCTGTGCTGAGTGGTGTGAAATGCACGTGGAGAGCAGCCAAAAGCAGTGGATACATCACTCACCAGAGCATCTCTGCCTCCTCCTAAGAGCAGGAAATTGTCCTGTATGACCAGTGTGGGAGATTGTCTTTGTATGGCCAGCACAGCCTGAGCTTCACAGCAAGGCAGAGGTCGTGGTCAGGCAGAAAGGGAACAAGCAGTGACAGGAGTGCCTTCAGGTATTGTCATCCTTCACTGGAAAATTATTGCTTGGACATGAAGAGGGGAGGCACATTTTTGGGATAACAGCTCTGCAGTTATTTACAGCCAGTGGGGAGAAAGGTGTTTGGCAAATTTCATTTTCCAGCAGAGCCTTTTGCAAACCTTCTGCTGCCTCTGGTGAAAGTGAGGTGCTGGGACAAGGTTGGCCCCATTTAAATCCACATTTGGCTCCTTTCTGGTTTGTTTGTCTCGTGGAGATCCTCAGCTGGATTTGTCTATGCTTAGAGAGCCACTTTCTCTTTGCAACTCAAAAGTCATAAAGTAAAATAAATTTTGACAATAGTACAACCTGATCAGATTAATTTAATCTCCATTGTTTTAACGGAGGCGTTTCACTGTTGGTTCAATCTGGTTTCATATCATGAACTTTTCCTTATCTAAAATTAGCACTTTTGCATTGAGGATATGTGATAAAAATGGTTATCTGTTTAATATATTACTATAATCTGTAGGGAAGGAATAAATATGTAACAGTGCACCTACTTAGATGGCTTAAAATGTGTATTCTTAGCATACACTGACAAAGAGAAAAGGGTAAAATATATCATGATCAAAATTTCCCCTTTTCCTCACTAGAATTACACAGACTAACAAAAACATATAATAATATAGATACAAAAAAAAAAAAAAATACCCCGAATAAATAGGATGAAATAGATGTTTACAACATTTTGACCAGTAAATAAATTTTCCTGGTTAAATGATTGTAATTTCATTTTTAATTTTCCAAGGAAAATGGCAACCAGACAAACGTTTTTGTGATTTTCTGACCTTGTCTATGAAATTCCCCCAAAGTTTCCCCTTGTTTTCTGCTCAGCAATGATCCACTCCAAGCTGCCCACCCTTCCACCTGGAAACTTCCATGCCAGCCTTTCCTGAACCCCTCCAGCCTCTCACCCAAAGCTTCATTTTCAGAGCAAGACCAAAGGTGTATCAGCATCTGGGAGGAGGTGTTGGAGTTGCAATTGATTCCTTTTCTTATGCAAATGGCAAAACTTTCTCACAAAAATAGGATAATAACAGAAAACCTTTCAAGCCAACATTTTATTTTAGCCCCATATTGAGTTTGGTTGACTGGCACAGTTGGTGGCACATGGCAGTTAATCTCTGGACTGCTCCCATCTTAGTGTTTTTAGATTAAAAACTCCCTTTTCCCTAAGATTAGGCAGAAAGTTAATTGTTATAAGGGACTCCGTTGGAGTGCCTGGTCCTAGAAGTATTTTTCTGCTCTGTTCTGTCTTTGCAGTCTAAAAAAATCCTGAAAAATTACCCAAAGAAACTCCAAACCATCAAAAAAACCCCAACCAACCAACCAACCAACCAACCAAAAAGCACTGGAACTTAAATTAAAATTTGATAAAATGTAACTATATTTTGGAACAAAAATATATAAAATTTAGCATTGACTTATTTTCTTGTCAGAATAAAATGTCCAAATTTGTGACTTGATCATGACCCAAAATAATATTTATTGGTAATAAATCTCCCTGCCCTTTGTAAGCTCTCAGACTGAAAATATAAAACTTATTTTAAGAAAATGTCTTTGTTTTTTTGAGCAGAAATCCAAAAAAAGACACATTTCAGTGGGGCAACCCCAGTGATTTATCCTCCTACTGCACCTTGGTGTGGGGTTCTGCCTTTGCAGATGTATTTTTGGTTAACAAACAGTGAAATTGCATGTGGGGACACCTTGCCTTTAAATGTTCCAGTGCTTGTTTAGATCTTATAAATAATGATTATAGCATCGAGGAAAAGCTTTTGTCTGTGATTGCTTTACAGTCCCAAGAAATACAAAGAAATACCAGAAGTTTGTTAACCACCAAGTTGTCATATAAAGACTGAAAATGTCTCATAAATAAATAATAACCTTTCTGTTCTAACGAGAAACTTTGATTTAAGCATTTTTCTACATAAACTGAAATATTCAGAGTGAAATCTACAAAAAAAGCTGGGAGAACGACCAGATCCTCATTCCCCAGCCTCAGAATGAAACAGTGGTCAAGAATTCGCTGAGTTCTTAAAACTCCAGGTGCTATTAACAGAAATTGCTCCTGATCTTCAGCTTTGCTCAGCTTAAGGCAGTACACACCACCAAATAATTCTGGTTTAGCTTTTTGCTCTTCATCAACTGATCACTGGCTCCCATCTTGCTAAATAGATGGCAGGTGATCCGTGGTGAAAAGCAGAGGAGGATTTGAACCACTCCATGAAAAGGGGAACCTTTGAAAGAAGCAGCAGTGATGGAGGTGTAGGATTCAGGTTGTCCATATTTTGGAATTGCACAGATAAAAACATTGGGGGTGCTGTGCCAGCAGCTGGACACGAGCCCAGGGGTGCCCAGGTGGGCAAGAGGCCACTGACACCTGGGCTGGATGAGGAATTGTGTGTCCAGCAGGAGCAGGGCAGGGATTGTCCCTCTGTGCTGGGCACTGAGAGGCCCCTCGAGGGCTGTGCCCAGTTCTGGCTCCTGCAGGAGAGCCCTGGAGGGGCTGGAGCGTGTCCAGGGCAGGGAAGGGAGCTGGGAAGGGGCTGGAGCCCCAGGAGCGGCTGAGGGAGCTGGGAAAGGGGCTCAGCCTGGAGCAAAGGAGGCTCAGGGGGGACCTTGTGGCTCTGCACAAGTCCCTGACAGGAGGGGCAGTGAGGGGGGGTCGGGCTCTGCTGCCGTGTCCCAAGGGAAGGAATGAGAGGAAAAGGCCTTAAACTGCTCCAAGGGAGGTTCAAGTTGGAGACTGGAAAAGAAAATTTCCCTGCCAGAGTGGTGAGGCCTTGGGATGAGCTGCCCAGGGAGTGGTGCAGTCACTGTCTCTGGGAGTGCTCAGGAGGAGTCTGGATGTGGCCCTTGGGGACAGGGTTTGGGGTGCTGCTGGTGCTGCTGGGGTGGGGCTGGATGAGCTTGAAGATCTCTTCCCACCTCAATGATTCTGTGATTCTGTGATCATGGATGAGGGAGCCTCTTAAACCTTCAAACTTGATGAATCCATATTTTGATGACGGACGTGGTGGCAGTTTCCATGTTGACATGGTGCCATGGTTTGACACTGGCCCAGCACCAGGCACCCATGAGAGCTGCTCGCTCACCCTCCCTTGTCAGAGCTGGGCAGAGGAGGAGGGAAAAGGAAAAAAATTAATGAACACTTCATGAGCAAGATAAGGACCGGGAGAAACAATCCAAGGGCAAAACAGGCTCAACTTAAGCTGCAAAGTGAATTTATTACTAACCGAATCAGAGGAGGATAATGAGAAATAAAAGAAGCCCTTAGAACATCTTCCACCCCCCAACCCCTCCCTCCTTCCCACTGACAGTGCAGGGGAAAGGCCGTAGGGGTTTGCTCAGTTTCTCACCCAAGGTTTTGTTCCACTGCCCAGGGAGAGGAGCCCTTCCCCTGCTGCACTCTGGGGTCCCCCCCACGGGAGACAGCTCTCCATGAACTTCTCCAGCGTGGGTCCAAATCTCATGAGCAGCAGTCCTGCCAAAACTGCTGTGGCATGGGTCACTCTTCCACAGGGTGCAGTTCTGCAAGGCCAGGCTGCTCCAGCCTGGGAGCAGGGCCCTCTCTGCACTGGGTCTCCCACTGGAGCACAGCCTCCTTCAGGCATCCACCTGCTCCCCCAGGGGCCGTGGGTGGATCTCTGCATCCCCCATGGATCCCCAGGGGCTGCAGGGGCAAAGCTGCTTCACCATGGCCTTCACCACGGCCTGCAGAGGAATCTCGGCTCCAGCAGCTGGAGCACCTCCTGCCCCTCCTTCTCCACTGACCCTGGTGTGTCCGTGTTGTTTCCCTCACATGTTCTCACCTTCCCCTCTTCTCTGGCCAGGGGAAAAACTGTGCCTGCCCACTTTGTTTTGATTTTCTTCTTAAATCTCTCATCACAGAGGCCTTACCGACCTCTCTCATTGGCCCAGCTTTGGCCAGAAGCGTGTCCATCTTCAGAGCCATCAGGGATTGGCTCTGCTGGACATGGTGGAAGCTTCCAGCAGCTTCTCACAGCAGCCACCTCTGTGGCCCCCACACTACCCAAAACCAGGCCATACCAAACCAATACACATGGACAACCAAGCTGACCCGTGGCAGGGAATGTCACAGGCCAGAGCCTTTAAACCAGAGCAGTCATATCCTACACCTTATTTTAGATTCTTAGATAGGTTGTTTTTATGTAAGAAATACGTTCATAAACTTCAGTGCCTAATCTGCATTTTTTACAACAACTAAACTGTGTGTGATGGAAAGGGCACATCATAGTGTGTAACCTTACCTGGGATCCCACTCAGCACAGCATTTCCCATGGGATTTCACTCTAAAGGCTTCAGCAGTACAAGTCACGCTGACCTGTATTTATTTAGGATAATCTGACTTAAAATGCACACCTGTGCCAGGTAATTAACATGCGTAATTCTCATCTTTCCAGGATGAGAGGGGTACCTTCACATACACTGGAACAGTTGATTTTCATGGAATAAATAAACCTGGCAGCTTTCAAAAGCTCCAGCCTTGCTATAGAGGTGCAAGGAAAAGACAATTTCAGCTTTCTAAAATTCAGGATCTGGTCTCAGGTCATCAGGCACTGCAGGGAGATGGGCACATCCATCCCTCAAAGTATCCCAGGTTTCTATCCTGGAAAAATGCATGCTTCCAAGAAAACCAATCACTTGTTATCCATGCTGATGCTGAACATAGCCTACAGTCAGAACAAATTATTTCTCACAGCACAGCAGGTCCTCAACACACTTTGCAGTCAGGTGAACAAAAAGGAAAACTTTGAATGTGCTCTAAATTATTTCAGATCTAACAGTGAGTGACACACAGGAGGAACTTTGTAGGTGAACACAGCGATGGGGAGAAGTTTGTTGTGATGTATCTCAAAACAGGTGGATTTTCAGGACATGGGGAAGAGGGGAATTTCATTTATGTCACATGGGAAGCTACTGTGGAATTGGAGAAGAGAAATCTAAACTAGGAACAGAGCAAAAAACCCCCAGGGATTGACTTGATGGCAAAGAGGAATGAGATGCCAACAAAGAGCAGAAGAAAGCAGAGCTATGGGGACCAGGGAAGCAGCTGTGGAAAAGTTAGACTGTGGCCTTTAGGGGTATAAAGAGCTGAAAGAAGTGTTTGAATTAAGGAAGGAGAAATTAAAATGGTCAAAAGAGCAGAAAAGAAATAAGATTTTTATCCCAGAAGTTTTGAGTGGGACAGATGAGAATGACTGTGAGCAGGAGGAGCACTGGGAGATGTTAATTAATAAACTGAAACTCTGGACTGAAAGAAAAGTTGGATTTTGGAGATGCTGTGGCACCAAGATGCCTGCAGACCAGAAGTCTGAGCCATGCAGCAAATGGAACAGGGGAAGAACTTTTCAGGAAGAGTTTTTCCTTTGGGAAAGGCTGGATTTGACAGGGTGTCACCAGGACAATGCATGGAGGAGTTTTCTGCTTTGCCTCTAAGCTGCCACCTGGCTGGTGGAGTGACAGTCCCTGGACTTTCAGCAGTGCCATTATCTTAACCCCATCTGAAATCTGCTACAATTTGAGATATTCACAGCCCTGCTCAGCTGCTTTTTGTCACTACTTATCTTCAGGACTTACCTACAAAATATGACTTCTCTTCAAACAGCTCTAAAATAGAATATAAACAGCACTAAAATAACACATAAAGGTCTACCAGTTACACATTTCCCATCAAGTGTGTTTTCCAATGAAAATGGAGGGTTTATTAAATATTACAGGAAAAGTACAGAGGATTAGAGATCAAAAAAGGTTGATTTTTCCACTGGAAGAATGATCTCTTGTGGGAGATGCAGCTGATTTCCTCATTCCCCAGTTATTCTTTGTGCCTAGACTGAATTTCCATGGATGCATCAAGCCTTATTACAAGGCGACAGAAAATAATTGGGGAACGGTGGTATTTTTTGTTCTCATAAATCAGGCAGCTTGGAAAACATCAAAGTGCCTCCTGAAGTCCACGGCATCTGTAAAAAACTCACAAAAAAACAAGGTAGAGGAGCTGCTGAGCGTTGTAGGGTTTTAAAAATAAGTTTGCGGTGTCCTGAGCGCAGTCGGAAAAAATTCTCGGCAGAGCAGGAACAATGTTCTATTCAGCCTGATTACCCCAGTGATCAAAGCTGGACCTTCCCAACTGTAAAAGATTGCAGGAGCTTTGGAGATGACATGGGATCATAAAGGAGCAGCCATAAAGATAAGGGATGTGTAAATAAACCAGCAAAACAGGCTCCTTTGAGTGTAAGGAAACGCAGGGGCTTTGAAAAGCAGCGTGAGATTTTTGTCTTGTTTGGGCACATTATCACTGCTTTTATGGAGGTTCCTAAGGAGCTGTGAGAAAAAGAAAAATGAGGAGGGAACTGTAGTTGTGTTGCCAGATCCCAACAACCAGGACAGGCTGTGTCCCTCCAAGTGTCACTTGTCACCAAACCAACCCATGTGGTCCTTACAGTTGGCTGAGACTTTTCAACCAGGTTTAGATGGAAAAAAAACCCCCAAACTATTTTGAAAAGTAAAAAAATTGTATTTTGTCTTTGTGGAAGCGAGATGTCACAATCTGTCACTCCAAGGAGTGTTTTGTTCCTCACCTGACTTAAATAAGACACACACACACACACACGTATCTGTGCAAACCTCAAAAAAAAAGGTTTAGTTTTTGGTTTGAACAAACAGCCACAACGACCTTTTTTTTCTTTTGATTTGTTTTTTTTTAATTTTATTTTGCCAGAAAAGTTGAAACTATTTTTGCTTTTGGTTTTTTTAAATTTTGTTTTGCTATTTCTGGTTTGGCGAGAAAATCCAAAAACACTGATGTGCACCAGTACTTTCATGCTATTTCCTCCCTTTCTGAAGCCACAGTCTCTGCAGCAGACTGAGGGGTCTGTGTCATGGAAATTGGCAGGGATCAAACAATTTGGGAAAGCAACGAGGAAAACAAAGATTCTTTTCCCTCCGATTCCTTGGGAGTTTATCTGGAAGACACACAGAGCTGGGCTGTGTAACTTCCCAGTCAAGAAACTCAGGAAACAGCTTCTTCTTAAAAATATATCCATTTTTATTCCAATTTTTGCAGATCTGTGAGTGACAATAAACTCCTGCACAATGTTACATGTTGCTGATGGAAAGGATAAATAATTAACCTGGCCTATTTTAATTTCCATCACCTAAGAGGGAAGGGGTACAAACCAGCCCACGTCTTTAAAGCCATGGGCTAATTTCAGCTTGGCTTGGCAGGTGAACAGAGGCTTCAGAAGTTATGTTCCAACAAGCTCCATGAAACCAGGGAGCTCTGGAAGCCAGAGAGGCTTTATTAATGCCTTCCCTGAGAAGAGGAAATCAAGGGGGACCAGCCTTAACCAGGCATCAGAGAATCCCCATGGAGGCCAGAGAAATGGAAAAGGCTTTGAACAGAGCTTGTGTGTTGTTCCAGCCCTTGGCCCACCACCTTTCCCCAGGTTCAAATCCAGGTTGGATGGGGTTTGGAGCAACCTAGGATAGTGGAAGGTGTCCCTGCCTATGGTAGGGGTGGAATGGGATGGGGTTTAAGGTCCCTTCCAACCCAAACCATTCTGGGATTCCATGAATTTGCTGGTAGCCCTGTTAAAGGGAGCAGAGAATGACACAGCTGCAGCCATTTCCACCTGAAACCCCCCAAAGTTTCTCACCATTAATCTTTGATTTTCTGTCATCCCCCTACAAAAATACCAGAGCACTCAGGAGCATTAAGTACTTCATATGAACAGAATGGAATTTTACCAACAACCAGCTACTTTTGCTTCACACTTACTAATTTTTAAATCTCCTCAGCACCCCACAATTCCAGCTCAAGTCCCAAGCAAGCACTGGGGCTCAGAACCCCATAAACCTCAAGAACAGAGCATTCCCATGGACAACACTGAGGTTCTTTCCTTTTCCTGCTCTGAAATCACAGGTATAACTAAATTCTTCCTTCTCCCCTACATGCTTCTCCCCCTAAAATGCATGGGAGTGGAAAAAAGGGCATTTTTCCACTCATTGGAAGGCGAGTAGGGAAGCTTGGCACACGAGTGAGCTATGTACTGGAATTTGGGTGGGTCTAGGAAAAAGCACAGACTTCAGTGGAAAACATATATGGGTGTGTGTGTATGTGTGAGCAAAAGCCTTTTAAACCTTAAATTAACCACATCCATGGATTGGTCAGGAACAAGAAAAAGGAAAAAAAAAAGAGAAAGCTGCCCTGAAACAAAACTCTTGGGCAGTGCTGAGGATAAGCAACCCTACTCCAACAGGGAAGTGTGCCTGATATCTTTAATTCTTGCCTGACCACCTCAGAGAGGCAGGTGAAAGGCCCTGGTTTGTACATCAGTCCAGAATTTTAGAGGTTTAGAGGACCCCCATGACCATTTCTGTCCTCTCTGGGACCTGGTGAGGGGCAGCAGCAGGATTGGGACAGGAGTGGGGGGACAGGGATGGAGACAGGGATGGGGACAGCGTGTGTGAGCCCCAGGGTGACCCCAGCACACCTCTGGGAGGTGTTTAGCAAAGGACTTTGCTCTCAGACCACAGCCCCAGGGAGTGGTTCCTGGCCCTTGTGGATGTGTCCAAGACTGCACATTGGAGGAGATTATTTTGTTTCAAGATCTAGAGACTTTATTAAGGGCAATAATGGCCCAAAGGGGGACGTGTGTAAAAGATGATGCATCCACACCTGACTTTAGATACAGCAAAATCTCCCACATCAATATTCCAGATTTGCAACTGCTTGTGCTTTACAGAGCTGGGAAGCACAGAATCACAGAATCTTCTCAGTTGGAAGGGTCCCACAAAGACCATCAAGCCCAACTTTTAAGGGAAAGACCCATACAGGGGTTGAATCCCCAACCTTGGTGTTTTTAGCACCAGGCTCCAACCAGCTGAGCTCACACACTATGGAATGATATTTTAAATAGTAGAAATAAACCTCTGACTTCTGTGTAAGTGCACATAAATGTTTGCCTGTGAAATATCACATCCTGAATTTATTGGACGCTCTTGAATTTTCTTTCCAGCATTTAAAAATGTTGAAGTTTTGTTTTGGTGAAGTAGCTTCCAAACATTTGTTTGAGAGGAAGCAGAGCTTGCTCTCCATTTATCAGACCTGGAAAATCAAGGGAAATGGGTGCTTCATGCAATTTGAAATCTTTGTAGTGCAGAGAAAACGGGGTAGGAATGAACATTTTTGAAGCTGCTGTGCCCCTCAAAGAGAATATTGTCCACACTTACTCTAATTCACAGTAAAGAAATTAATAGTCAAAAAATAAGTCAGTTATATTTGCCCCTGCTGTGCCAGTAGCATCATCTGTGCTTTGCCTAAGAGAGAAAGACATCCAATTTAAAAATAATTTAGGTTTGGGTGAGAGAAGTGGGTACTTTGTCTCACAGGCTGCATTTTGCCAGCATGAGAGAAGAGTCTCTTTTTGAAAACATTTTCCGCAGTGTGAACTTGTTCACACAGGCAGGGCAATTCTTCATAACCAAATAACTTCCTGAGAAAATCAGCTTGCAACAAGACAAACCCATCCATCCTTCTTTCTTGGAAATGTGCTTTGTAGGATTGAAACCATCACCACTCCAAATTCACTGGTGTGTCCTGGCTGTGCAGAGGTGACGAGAATTTGGATTATTTAGCAGGTTACTCTGTGTTTATCATTGCTCTGCCTACATGAAGCAGCACAAATCAGCCACAACAAACAGGTAAAAGAGATCCAGGAACTCTTTTATAGGAAAAACTTTACTCCAGTAACAGCATCCACCTTCCTGCTGGGTCAAGGTGTGCTGTTTCCCCAGTTGGATTATATTTTGTCCACATTAGGAATAGATGAATAAAAGGCTAACAATATACAGACCTTTAAATATTTTTTTTTGTCCCTTACCAGCTTCCTGGCCTTTTGCACCCCTACCATTACTTCCAATACTATTGAGGTTTTTAGAAATTTAAAAGGCAAAGGAATTTTAATACTTTTTTGGTGGAAAACTCTTTTCAGAGCCTGATATTTCAGTGTTGAGGTTTAGTGGCTGCACAGAGGTGGAAAATTATGGGCAGGTTCATTTCTGCAGAGTATATGTACATAATATTTGTGGGGTATTCACGGGGTATTAAAGCAACTCTTAATGAGCTCGTGGCATGGGCTAAAGGAGAGCCGTGATTTACTGGAAATGTGATTTATGGGGAGAAAGCAGAGCAAAAACTCTGCCCCAGCAGCAGCCTGACACCCTGCAGGGAGCCTCACCCCCAACCACACCTCCACCCAGCTCTGAGAGAGCCCTGGTGTGCAGTGACTAATTAAAAACAAACCCCAACTTGACTGGGACACAGTGCAATGAACTGGCACCACAAATTGTAATTAAAAAGAGCTGCTGAGCCCCTGGATATGTTCCCTTCCTTGTAGGGTTGGGACACAGGTAGGAGATGATGCTTGTGAGGCGCTGGAGCCTGGTGTCTGATGTTGGGTTTGGGGCGTCAGGGGATCTGTTGTGAAAAAAATAAAGAGGGGCACAAAAAACTGTAAATTGTCTGCTCTAACTGGTCTGAAATGCTCCATTGCTGCCTGATAAATGTCTTTCCTGTCCCAGCTGAGAGTCAGGGAGAAGCAGCAGCCCTGGAGAAGGCAGCCTTGCAGCTGTTTTATCCAAATTTTTCAACAACCAGCAAAGCGCTAACTTTTCTCCCTGCCATGACTTGGCACGCTCCTCTTCATTTCCAACCACCTGCTGACAATTGAAATTAAAAATCCAAGGAAATGTCTGGTTTTGGGTTTGTTTGCTTGCTTGTTTTTAAACAAAACCAGATTTTTATTAGGCCAAGAAATGAATTTGGAGGAAAAAAGCAAACAAACAAGAAAAGAAAGCAGAACAGTTTTCTGTTCCACTAACCCCTCTTCAGCTCTGAAACAGATGCAGGAGATTTCAAACCAGCTGCAGACTGGCAAATCAGTTGCTCTGAGTTTGACTTTATTATAATTATTACTACTATTCAAAGTGATGAAGTGATTCAAAGTGATGGGTGAGTACTGAGAAGGTTAAAAACAAGGTGCTGTCCTTTATCTGCTGTGAATGAAGGTAAAGCAAGGACACAGCCAACCTGTGGTGAGCAGGGAATGACAGTCCCAGAAAGCTTATCATGGAATCATGGAAAGGTTTGGGTTGGAAGGGACCTTAAAACCATCTCATTCCAACCCCCTGCCATGGGCAGGGACACCTCCCACTGTCCCAGGCTGCTCCAAGCCCCAATGTCCAGCCTGGCCTTGGGCACTGCCAGGGATCCAGGGGCAGCCACAGCCCCAGGGGCCTCTCCACCCTCCCAGGGAACGATTCCTTCCCAATATCTAAAGCTTCCCTCCTTTAGCTTAAAGCCATTCCCCCTTTTCCTGTCACACCCTGTCCTTGTGAAAGGCCCCTCTCCAGACCCCTTCAGGCACTGGAAGGCTCCTATTGGGTTTCTCTCGCAGCAGTCCAGTCCAGTCCCTTTGTTCCCGTGCTGACCTGGGAGGTGATTCCCTTCCCTGTGAACTTTTTCCAACTTAACCTGATCAGTAAATGGCTTCAGACTCATTATTTTCTATCTTGTTGCCTAATGAAGCCGCCACCCTGCGACTCAAATACTGGAAGGAAACACAGACACCCCTCATTTGGGTACAGAAACATGAAACTCTTGGCACATGAGCTCATGAGGAGGATTATTGCCAGGTGATTTATACCCAGCAGCATCCAAAGAGGCTGAAATCAAGGGAAAACATGCCTTTGGGGCAAACAACTCACCCACCTTGAGCCTCAGCCCTGAAATCAGACAAAAAAGGCAGCACCAACCTCTCTGGGTGTCTTTTCCCTGGGAGCTGTGCTCTGGAGAGGTGGCCTGTCCCCACTCTGGGATGGGGAAGGCAGCAGGAGCTGTGTGAAAACACTCTCCCAGCAGCCAGAGCAGCTGGCTGGCCAAGGGCCCGTTCCCAAAAAAGGAATTAAGTACTTAGGAAGGACTTAGGTAGGCCTGAGTTGAGTAAGTGAAAAACTATTTTGCAGAAAATCCCTGCCCAGCTTCTGTTTGGTGCTGGAATGTGTACAGGTGTCTTCATCCCTGACCCTCACCCTGCTGGGTGCCCAGGAGCTCTGCGTTCAGGCATGCCACAAAACACCACATGGATTAATTTATCTCGTGTCTAAGCAGGAAGAGCCAAAAAATGAGGCATTCCTTGGCTTGTCTTCAATCTTCTCCCAATATTCTCCCCTGCCCTGCTCCTCCACCTCCCTCCTGCACTGCAAAGCTCCCCAAACTGTGTGGCTGCTGCCACTTGTGTTCCCAAATCTGATCCTTGGAGGTGAAGGTGAGACTCCTCCCTGAGTCTGAGGCTTTGTTCCCACATTGCTGACTGATAAGGAGCTGAGAGGATGGGGAGGGGAGACCTTGCACTAATTGAAGCTTTGCAAAGTTTGAAATCACTGAAAACAGAGTTGTTGCTGCCTATGGCAGGGGGTTGGAACGAGATGACCTTTAAGGTCCCTTGCAACCCAAACCTTTCTGTGGTTCCATGATTCTCTGATGTGATGGAGAGGTCAGGAATGGGTGGTGTGAGCCTACAGGGAGATTTTTGCTGAACATAAAGCATTCTGCAGTGAGCTACACACTTTCCTGGTGGTGGGGTAAGCACTCTTGGTTTGGATCTTTTGATTCACAGAGAGTGGGAAGGGGAGAGGGATGGGGTACAGAGCAAAATGAGGGAAAGCAGGATAATGAGTGACACCCTTGTGGTAAGGAGAAATACCTCAGGGAGAAAGAATGACAAGATTTGGCTGTTGGAAGTCCCCAGGTGCATTCTGGAAGGGGAGAGTGGAGAACAGTGGCAGTGACTGCAGAACAGGACAACAATTGGCATTAAGCTCTCTGAAAGTTCAGCCCTGGCTTTATATTGGCTGCTAAGCTCGACTGGGGTAGGACATCACTACTGTTTAGTCCCAGCTTAGCTCCTTCTCTGTGCTGAGCGGTTTAATGTTCCCACAGCAGCCCAAGATGTAACTGAAAGTGGAAGCGCAGGGTATGAGCTCCATAAGCAAAATGCAACAATAAATGTCCCTTTCAGCCTTGCAGAACAGCTCTGGCACCCAACTTCCCAGAAACAGAGAGGGCAGGATCCCGGGAGTCTGTTCAGACTTGTCTGCATAGAAAGAGCCAGGGATGGTTTGTACAGCAAGAATGAGGAAAGGGTTTGTGGGTGGGAAGAGCATCACGGCATGGGCAGGTTTTAAATGCTTAACTGTGCTCTCCCAGTGTTTGAAAAGCCTTTGGAGCAACAGTGTGCCAGCAAGGGAGGCATTCTAAAGTATGTTACGCTGCCATGCTGAAGAAAAGTCATTTGTAAAAAATAAAAGAAGCGGGACAGGTTTCTAGGGAACCTTTCTTTTTTTCCCAGCTGTGCATAAACCATAATGCTGAGCACAAAAAGGAGAGTTTCGTGGAGTGAGGAGTTTGTTTGCTTCTTCCTGGAAGAACACTTTGGTGTACTTGAAGGATGTGCATGGCCAAGTCCCCTGCTCATCCCCAGAGCCCAGGCCAGAGGCTGGAGGGCAGGATTTTGGAAGGGTGGATGCTCACTTGCAGTGTGTTAGCTGCTCACACCCTTGCAGGATATGCTTTTTCTCCTCTTGGAGGCCTTGGGAATCACTGGGAGCTTGTCCACTAATTTTAACAAGCTTTGAGAGTCATCTTTTGCCTCCTCTCTGCATTTTTGGTTGTTTTTCTATTTCTCTGCATCAGTGTAGTTCCGAAGGAGGCTCCTCTGTGTAAATCCATCGCTAGTGCAAAGCCTTGCACCCTGCCCTGGGAAACAACAACATTCCTGGGCAAATCTCACTCAGAGACAACACACCTGAGACTTGCCCACCTTTAATTCATCTTCCATGCCCAGCAGTCAGCAGCCTAGAAGAGACAGATGGATTTGGGTTTTCACTTCCTTACCACTGCTCTGTGAAAGGTTGTTGCCCTGGCCTTGCTGTGAGTGATGTAAAACCCATCTCTGGCTTGACCACTGCACCCCTCAGCCCTCCTGTCCTGCCCTGGGACGTGCCCCTGCTTTCACCTGCTCCTGGTGCCCAAACTGGGGAGAGTGACCATTCCCAGGGCTGCCTGGTGCTGATGGGTGGCTCCAAGGTGGCAGCTGAAGGCACAGATTTGGGAGCTGATTTTGACTTGGGGGTGTATTTACGGTTCTCTTGTCTCAGTCTTTTTGTGATAAAACCCCAAAATGTGTAAGTTTAGCTTTTCAAGCCTGCCTGTCATCACTCCCTGGTGGCTCCTAGCACTGAAGGGCTCTTTTTGGAGCCCAGGGTAGCAGTGTCCAGCCGTGTGGCTGTGCCAGAGGCAAAGCACCCTTTTGCAGCTTCTCCTTCCCTCCCTCCCTCCTCTTCTGCTCCTTTTGAATTCCATAACTCAGCCCCCGAGGAGGATTTTGCTGGTTGACAGTTGTACAGCATAACCTGGTGCACAGCCCAGAGGGAGGAGGATGTTCATGCTACGCAGAGCACTGAGAATTCAGGAGGCACTTTTGTAACCTACTGAACCACATGAGACCTAGGAAAGATCTGAAGATTATGCAGCCCTCCTCAGTGTTTTCTTTCCTCACCCCTGCCTTTTCATTTTCTCGATGCCAAGCCTGCTAATGGTTTTTTGCCGCTTGAAAAAACAGCTCAAGCTCTGCCCCCGTATCGGAGTGGCAGCGAAGCATGCGTGAGGATTTGCTCCAGTGGCAAAGCCATATCTGATTGGGAAAAAAAGAAAACAGCTGAGGCCCTTCGAACAAGTCATGCTCCTGTACGCTTTTAATCACTTGTGTCTGCCAAGAGAGATCTTGCACAAGCAAAGCTGGCTCCATGCAAGAGGAACATTTTTGCGTGTATGCAAGCTGGCTTCGGCTCGCTGATAATGTGCTCCCTGGAAGCAGTGGTAATGTGCTGGTTAGATCCCTGGCTGCTGGAATTACCTTAATGTCAAGGTATTCATGCTTGGTGGTTTGGTATGTAGCTCTACGTTTTATTGGCTTTGTCTGCACTGAACTTCCATATGCTCTGAGGGGGAGTCTCCTTTGGTTGCTCCAAAGGGCTGCTGAGGAAAGGAGGTATTTCAGAGGACATTAGAATGCTAGACAAGCCTGAGACAATTTCATTTTCTTCCCTCTTGAAGTAGATTTCCTTCACTCTCCTTCAGCTCAATTTTATTTGCAGCGCCACTTTGATTTACAGCAATAAAAAGTAATTTATCAGTGTAAAATCAGTTAGGGAACAGATGGAAGAAGTTCTTTTAATTTAAAAATGTGTATTACTCTTATTACTTAAGCTTGTTTGCTCATAGTAACTTACTGTGGTAGATGTGCTTTGTGATTTAGAGGGAACATAAAGCAAACAAATCAAAGAATTTTGGCTGAGGTGCTGGGTTGTCAGGGCAGAGAGTGTAAGGTGCCTCTATAAGATGGGAAATAGCAATGCAGGTGTTATGATGTATTTTTTACACATGCAGACACCCATGAATCATTTATTTCGGGATACTATAGTGGTCACTTCACTCAGGAAGCACTGGGGAAGTGGGGGCAGGAGAGAATCCTCCTCTGAAGCCCTTATTTCTTTTTTCTACTGATGGTTTCATCAGAGTTTCTTCCCCCAAGTGATTGCTGCTGGCTGCTGCCAGTGATAAGGGAGGGAGCAGAGGCAGCATGACAGATCCTCTCTTCCTGTGGCAGTGTGGCAGAGGAGGGAAGTATTTCTGCAGGGAAAGGAAACCAAGAGGAATTTCCCTGGGGAGGAAAAGAGCACTAGAGGAATTCAGGATCACACAGGAAAGAGTGATGTGAGAGAGAAAAAAAAAAGTAGGAAGCAAATCAACACAAAAAATACCCTGACACCAAAAAAAGCACCAGAAATTGGCTGGGATCCATTTCAGGAAGTGGCTGTAAAGCTGAGTAACTTTGTCACAAATCAGGGGAGAACACAGAAGATGATAGGGGAGCTCTGAAAAAGCCTCTTTCACCTATGGCAGACTCCAAAATTTCCCGCTCTGCCACATGTGGGGATCAACCTTACACATGGGGACAGGGGAGATGGACAGTGAGAAACAGCCTTGGCTGTGAGCTGGACCAGTCTGGAGTGTGCCAGCCTTGTCCAGGGCTGCACCACAGCTTCACTTCTCAGCTTAAAACGTGAAATGGCAAATTTTGCAGCTGTGCCTCTCTCTGTTGGTGCAGCCCAGGGAAGACATTGTGCTTTGAAACTTCTTTCCTGCCTCCCATCTCTTGGGGGACGCTCGTCTGCTGTGGCATTTTGGTGTCTTATCTGTGGTGCCGTCCTTTAGCAGGTCTGGAAATGTGGGAGGCTGCTGTGTCAGGATTCTTTTCATTTGGGGCTCTTGGACAGGGAACAACCTATTCCAGGGCAGGCCAGAGACAGGGGCAGGAGCTCTTACCAGGCTCTTGTGAGGGTTGAACCTTTTTCCTTCCCTGGGAGGGTGGGCAGGCCCTGGCACAGGGTGCCCAGAGCAGCTGGGGCTGCCCCTGGATCCCTGGCAGTGCCCAAGGCCAGGCTGGACATTGGGGCTTGGAGCAGCCTGGCACAGTGGGAGGTGTCCCTGCCCATGGCAGGGGTGGCACTGGATGGGCTTTGAGGTCCCTTCCACCCCAAACCATTCCATGATTCTATGACTGTTGTTATTCCCACTGCATCCCCCACACACATACCGACCCCTGGTGCAGGATCCAGTGTCTCCTGGGGATGGTGAGTGTGGAGAGCTGAGTGTCCACGTGCCTTGGGCCATCCCTGACCTTGGACAGGTAACTCTTACCTTCAGACACCCCGGGAGCCCTGTCCCTGCCCCTCCAGCCCAACCCCACCAGCTGGATCTCCAAGAAGGGAAGGTGGAGCCTTGGCTGTCCCCATCCCTGTGACCTCCAGCAGAGGAGGAGCTGTCAGCCCTGGGAATTGCTCCCAGGAGCAGGCATCCAGGTAGGCTGAGCAAGGGGGTGGGATGGGGATGTGTCTCCAACACTGGAGCAGAGATCCCAGCTATCTCCTGGCACAGCAATTCGTGTCAGGGAAACTTGTTCCAGTGCTGTGGAAGCACTGGCTAAGGGGAAGTGTGCTTGAGAGGGAGAAGCGTACTGATCTCAGGACAGACTTTTGGGCATGTTTTATATCCATGTCCTATCCAAGGAGAGGCTTGGTGTGTTCCCTAAGGAACATGCACTTGCCTGAAAGGTTTCCCATTAGAGGCTGCACATATTTACCTCCCCCTGACAGCAATGCTGGGGTTTGAGTTGGCCTGAAGAGCAGTTGCATGTACAGTCCTTCCCAGCCCTACCCCTCCCAGCCCCCACATTTCCTCCCGTTGTTCTTTTTCAGATCACTTGAAGGTTTTTTCCTGTTTATTATCCGGACATGCTGCGCTCTGTGTGTTGATTTGACTGTCACATAAGGAATCTCCTACTGCGATCATGGATGCACTCCTTTCTTTCATAAATATATATATATATCTGTGGCAATGGTTCTCAGCTATGGAAGAGAAATGCTGGTGATTAAACCAAAACTGGAATCAGCTGCAGTTGTTAATGGGGGATAAGTTTAATCACCCTTTCCCAGAAAATCTGCAACAGTGCGATGAGTACAGTCACAAACAAAAATTATCCTTAATTGACATAACAGGAAAGGTACTTCAGTGAGCAATTATGCTGATGTCCTGGGCTGGCACATGTGTGTGCCACAAATATATCTTGTACTTCCTGCAAAATTCTTTTAAGTAGCTATAAGGAAGACTTTTTTTTTTTTCCCCTTCTCATTTATTTTTTTCCAGCGGTTGGCGAAAACTAATCACTGACTTGGAGGCTCTTTTTGAGGAAAACAATGGGACAAAACAATGCCTTTTTGTGAGACCTGCCAAAGCACAAAGGATGCATGGGATGTTTTTTTTCTTTGTTGCTTTTGTCAGCAGGAAGTTTTGTTGTTGGGAACGACTATAACATGCACTGTCCTTGCTCTACGTAATCGCTGTCTGGTCCTGCGAGCCGGGTCCCGTCCGTGCCTCCTCCAGCTGGCACGGGCAGGGCTCTGCCTCACCCCGGGGGCTCTGCCCAGCCCTGGGTGCCCGCACTCTCCCTCTCCATCCGGACTGATGCCCAGTAAACAAACCCAGGAGTCGGGTGCTGTAATGATTGCTGGGGTCGCGCAGGTCAGGGCCCACGTTTAGAATGCTGACTTTGTGAATTACTTCCTTTAAAAAAATTTTTTTTTGGTTTTTTTTTCCTTCAGACGGCTTAAAATGTGGGAGTGCTGTCCAGTGCAAACAGCTTCAGAGTGTTGCATCCAGGTGTAAATATTCCAAACCTCGCCTTTGATGTGCTCAGGTCTGCTTTGTTTCCCTCTAGGTTAGTTGTAGGTCCGTAACAAAGAGCCAGATCCGACTGAGTAAATCACTTGTGGAAGTTAATTGTTCCCAGTGAAAGCTGGTCTGGCTCATTCTGCCTCCGTCGCAGGAAGGGACAGAGGTGGTGAGCTGGATCTGCGTTCTGAACCCAGCGACTTTAATTCTGATCAGATGTCTCTCTTCAGGGCATTAAAGAAAACCTGCTCACTAATCAAAAAGAGCCTCTTCTCTAGAGAAACGTAAGGAAAAAAAATATTTAATGCCTTTTACAGAAATAAAGTATTGATATAAAATTTCAGCTTTGACAAATTTCTTTTGCAGGCTATCATAAAAGAGACCTACTTCTCCATACTTGGCAGGCACCAGAATCAAAGAATGATTTTTTTTTTTTTTTTCCTGGAAACAAAAAAAGAATATCAAATTATTTCTAATGTCAGATACTGTACAGTGGTAACTTTATATTCCAGCTGTTTTTATTCACTTCTGCTGTGTTTAAATTATGTTTGTGCTTCTCTCCATCAACATTTTCAAATGCTTCTCAGAGTCAGCTCTGGTCTCATTAAGTAACAGCCTTCTTTTCTTCTCTTTTCTTCTCTCCTCAGGCCTGAAGCAGTGAGGATGGAACCCACGAAGATCAACATGTCCCGCGTGCCCCTGGTCAACGGCGGCATCGACACCGCCATGCTCAAGGCACACAAACCCCGCGTGATGTCCAAGAGCGGCCACAGCAACGTGAGGATTGACAAAGTCGATGGCATTTACCTGCTCTACCTGCAGGATCTGTGGACTACAGTCATAGACATGAAATGGAGGTACAAACTCACCCTGTTTGCTGCTACTTTTGTCATGACCTGGTTCCTTTTTGGGGTGATCTACTACGCCATCGCTTTCCTTCACGGGGACTTGGAAATGAACAAGTTCTCCCCAAAGCGGGAGCCGTGCGTGAAGAACGTGGACTCCCTGACTGGGGCATTCCTCTTCTCCCTGGAGTCCCAGACAACCATTGGCTATGGATTTCGTTTCATCACAGAAGAGTGTCCCCACGCCATCTTCTTGCTTGTGGCCCAGCTGGTCATCACCACCCTGATTGAGATCTTCATCACAGGTACCTTCCTGGCCAAGATCGCAAGGCCGAAGAAAAGGGCAGAGACAATTAAATTCAGCCACTGCGCCGTCATCACCAAACACAACGGGGAGCTTTGCCTGGTGATCAGAGTGGCAAACATGAGGAAGAGCCTCCTGATACAGTGTCAGCTCTCTGGGAAGCTTCTTCAGACCTACGAAACCAAAGAAGGGGAGAGGATTCTGCTGAACCAAGCCAGTGTCAAATTCAATGTTGACTCCTCTTCGGAGAGTCCATTTCTCATTTTGCCTTTAACCTTCTACCACATTTTGGATGAAAGCAGCCCTCTGAGAGACCTCACACCTCAAAACCTCAAGGAGAAGGACTTTGAGCTCGTGGTGCTCCTGAACGCCACGGTGGAGTCCACCAGCGCTGTCTGCCAGAGCAGGACTTCCTACATCCCTGAGGAGATCCACTGGGGCTACGAGTTCGTGCCTGTGGTTTCCCTCTCTCCAAACGGAAAGTACGTGGCGGATTTCAGCCAGTTTGAGAAGATCAGGAGAAGCACAGATTCTACTTTTTACAGTGTGGACTCTGAAAAGCAAAAGCTGGAGGAGAAATACAGGCAGGAGGACCAAAGAGAGAGGGAACTGAGAACAATGTTGTTACAGCAAAGTAATGTTTGATTGGATGGACAAATTATTCTGAATAATCCTTTTTCAGCAAACTGAAAAAACCCACACTTTCTGTGCTGTACGTCTGCTGTGAAACCAAAAGTGAAGTCCTTTTCAGGATTATTTCCTTTTCAGTCCTATTTCAGCAAACAGCTTTGGTGTACAGTAAATCTACCCCTTTGGCTGAGTTGTTAATCAAGTATCTTGTAATTAGGCAGCATTTCTTTGTTCCTGATCATGACTTAGCAAAATTGGGTTTGTATTAAACCTCTGCCTTATGCCACCACTGAAAGCAGACACGCCACTTTCCGTTTGGAAAGTGAAACTGGACGCACTGTGCTGATTCCCTCAAATATTTATTTGACGTGGTTTTACTGTGAACATGCAGGGACAGCACACAGCACTGCTAGAAGGAAACGTGCTCCTTTGAAATATGCATATGTAAAATGTATATTCTCGTCCCAGGGATCGCCTGCCTGGGGATTCCTGGCACTGAAAGTAAGTTGTTTGGAGAGACAGATGGTTGGATGTGGGAAGAACTTCAGGGAGGGGTTAAACTCCTTCTTAAATCTCGAAGGAGGGGGACAGAGCAGTGCTGGCTGGTGAGGAAGAGAACTCGCTCTCTGTCTCTGCTGCTCAGAGCTTGTTTTGTGATTGTTTTATGATCACTCACTTTTTTTAACCTTGCAAGTGCCTGATTTATATCTGATAGCAAAAAGGGGGGATGAGGGCAAGACACACAGGATCACAACAGTAATCAACTAAGGTTCTAGCTGGCTTTGAGACACCTGTTTTTTATCCAATGTAAATAGTTTGTAACAGCAGCATAACAATACAATTCTACAGATTGCTTGCTTTGCTCCGGACCGTATTTAATTTTGGTTAAAAAGAAAGCTGTGTAATGTCTGTAGACAATATTTACTTTTTCTGGCAGCCATAAAGGACAAGCATTCCTTTCATCCATTTCAATTTTGGTCTACTAAAACCATTCCATTAATAAAGGAATTTAATTTGAGCAGTTCCTGATCTCTTTGTACCACGAGGAGAGGGTGCAGTACCCCAGATGTTGAAAGAGCTGAGTGCTTGGAGCAATTGCCTCTGGCACAAGCCCTGGGAATTCTGCAGGTCACTGCAGTGTCCAGATGACAAGGAGCAAACCAGGTAGCAGCGGTGTCCACGTAGCATCTCTGCTAGAGAGGCTTTTTTAATGGGAATTTGAAATTATTTCTGACTCATATCACTTTGGCAGCTCTCTTGAGTTCTAGAGATTCTGCTCCTCTAAAGCTTTGGCAAGGAAAACCTGTTTTAAATGGGTCTGGCCTGAGAGCCACCAAGGCTGGCACTGATGAGAGGATGGGGGGGGGTTGGAACCAGATGATCTTTAAGGTCCTTTTCAACCCCAAGCATTCTGTGATTCTGTGACTTTTGGCATCACTGCACTTATTTTTTTTACCAGCACTGTGCTGAGCTTCCCGGCACCGTGTGGCCTGGTGGAATGCAGTGCTGCACTCTGCCATACAATATTCTATAAAGTAAATAAATCCAGCTTGCAGCCCAAGCAAGCTGAGCACAGAGGTGGCACCAGGAATGGATGTCAGGAAGAAAGGAGCACACGCTGCAGGGGCCTGTGGGGTGTCTGTGAGTGGGGCAGGGTGGTGGTGGTGAGGAGGGGCATGAGAGGCTTAAAACTGCTGATTTATGTAAATGTTTAGCTCTCCCGTGGGGGAAATCAGACACAGAATCATAGAATCATGGAATGGTTTGGATTGGAAGTGATCACCTTGTTCCCTGCCATGGCAGGGACACCTTCCACTATCCCAGGTTGCTCCAAGCCCCATCCAACCTGGCCTTGGACACTGCCAGGGATCCAGGGGCAGCCACAGCTGCTCTGGGCAGCCTGGGCAACATGCAAGTACTTATTTCAAAAGACAAACTTTACTTAATCCTCAGAGTTTCTCTACCCACTCCACAGTGAACAAGTTCTCTCAAACCACTGTAGGCAGGGTCTGCCTGGAATTTGTGGAAAGAATTTCCAGGTGGTTTTATGCTGTGTGGTAACACAGGTTTTCATTTGCAATCCCATGTAGAGGATGTAAATGTTTCAATTATGGATTGTTTATTTCAAATTTTACATCACTTTTCCTGATCCTTTGTTTCATCACACACACATAAATTGTGTGTGCTCCAAGAAATTTACAGTCACTTCATAGATCTGAGGTTTGTGTCCTACAACTCAAAGATGCTTCGGGGTGCTGAGATGAAAGTGCACAGCTGTCTTAACTCTTCATCTGCCAAGCCCTAATATCCATGTTTTGATAATCAAACAAGCATTCCTATTATTTTTTTTATCCAGATAAGGACTCAGAACATTCCTAAAATAATTGTCATGGCTGTGTATTGACTATAAAACAGCTTCACCAACAGGAAGAGACCTGGCTCTTCTCTAGAAACATCTGATGATCACCTGATCCCTTTGTACACCAATCCCAAAGTTCAGTCACTGTGTTCTCTAGGCCATTCCAGTCATTAGATTGTCCTGGAAGACAAAAACATCTTAAATCTTCTTGAAGCATCTTAAAGCGAAAGCTTTGAAAAGAAAGAAAAAAAAAATCACAGAAATGTTTTTATCTGACCTTTTGGTCCTACAATGATGAGAAGAGAAGAGAAGAGAAGAGAAGAGAAGAGAAGAGAAGAGAAGAGAAGAGAAGAGAAGAGAAGAGAAGAGAAGAGAAGAGAAGAGAAGAGAAGAGAAGAGAAGAGAAGAGAAGAGAAGAGAAGAGAAGAGAAGAGAAGAGAAGAGAAGAGAAGAGAAGAGAAGAGAAGAGAAGAGAAGAGGAGTTGTTTCTCTACAAAAACAAAGAATAAAATTGTTTCTTTACAACTCCCTGACCAGGAGGGTGCAGTGGGGGGGGGGCTGGGCTCTTCTGATGTGTCCCAAGCAAAAGGATGAGAGGAAATGGCCTTAAACTGCTCCAGCAAATTGGATATTGAGAAAAATATCAGAAAAAGAGTGGTCAGACATTGGGATAATTTTCCCAGGGAGGTGGTGGAGTCACTGTCTCTGGAAATGTTCAGGAGGGGTCTGGATGTGCCTGCTGGGGACAGGGTTTGGGGTGATGCTGGTGCTGCTGGGGTGATGCTGGGACTGGATGATTTAAAGGTCTCTTGCAATGTTGATAATTCTGTGAAAACACTGGAAATCTTTTGCAAAACCAAGACAAATCTTCATTAGGCAGTGAGAGACTGCACAGAAGTGTTATATTCATACATTAGGACAATATTTATTCACTTCAGCTGGAGAAAGCAGCCTTGCTGTGGAACGAGCTGGAGTTTTCCCAGCTGGTGTTGTGCAGGCGTCACTTCCACTGTTCTTTGCAAGCCCAGCAGAGCAGCAGTGGGGCAGGATGCTCAGCAGCAGTGGGGCAGGATGCTCAGCAGCAGTGGAGCAGGATGCTCAGCAGCAGTGGGGCAGGATGCTCAGCAGCAGTGGGGCAGGATGCTCAGCAGCAGTGGGGCAGGATGCTCAGCAGCAGTGGGGCAGGATGCTCAGCAGCAGTGGGGCAGGATGCTCAGCAGCAGTGGGGCAGGATGCTCAGCAGCAGTGGGCAGGATGCTCAGCAGCAGTGGGGCAGGATGCTCAGCAGCAGTGGGGCAGGATGCTCAGCAGCAGTGGGCAGGATGCTCAGCAGCAGTGGGGCAGGATGCTCAGCAGCAGTGGGGCAGGATGCTCAGCAGCAGTGGGAAAATGTCAGGACACGTGGATCTGATAGGAACCAGCAGCAAACCACCACCTCTTGCTGCTTGTGGCAAGCTCAGCTCTGGGGATTTACCTCGGCTGAGAAGGAAGAGGATGGGGAGCCAAAAAGCAAAACTTAGGTAAGCAAAGCTGCCTCACTCACTGTTGAATTGGAATTTACAATTTCAAGGTTTAAATAAAGCAGTGGAATCCCCTTTCCCTGTGTGTACAAGAGCATGAGTATGTGTAAAAAGTAAATCTTCCATTCCAGCCACTCTTTAAAAGTCAGACTTTTAAAAAATCGAGTCATTTACTTTTTAAAAGTTTACTGAGGAATCTGACATACTTATGTTTCTTTTATTTATGAATTATCAGTGAGCAGAATATTTTTAGAGTAGCTTTATTGTTTGAACTTTACAGCCCACAAATGAGTGGGAACTTATTTCACCTCATGGGCTGTCTCTGAACTATTTGCTTTGGCTTTGGCTTCAATAATTCATTGTTCTCTTTTTTTTCCTCTCTTTTTAAAAATGTATTTATTTTTTCTGTGTAGGTAGGTGATTGAATAAGCATAGTTTCACTTCTGTTGCTTCCTTGCAGAAGCTGACTGTGCCAGAGTCAAATCCACCATCCCTCACTAATGTTTCACGTCATCTTCCAAAGGGATGACAGTGTCTGTGGAAAGCCAAGGATTTGACAGGGCAAAAGAGTGGTCTCCAGTAAAAGATGGTTCTCTAATTTTCTGACTAGAAATAGGAAAGAAAATAGCCATTAGGTGTAAAATATACCAGGGGAGGGGATGGGAAAACAGAGAAAAAAACCCCCAAACACACTTATACACATCCATAGGACTGAACATTTGCTACTTCCATAGGATGCCAGGTAAAAAAACCCAAAAATAGCTCCCAGATTTGCTGAGATGACTCAAAGCTGTGGGAAAATGAATGCAAGTCCTGTGTTTGAGCAAATGTTCCTGATGCCTTGTGAGTGTGTTTGCTCAGTGTCAGCCTGATGACAGCCTGAGCTCATAAGGGAACAGGTAAGACCCTGTGATGAGTCTGACAAATCCATCATGGAGAGAAGTTTAAAAAAGCTCAGTGTGTGCTCCAGCTCTTGCTTATCCATTGTTATTCTACTGCTTGGCTGTGTCCTAGTCGCCCTCCTGCTGCTGGGATTATGTGTATAAAGGAGTCTTCCCCTGCCTTGCCTGCTCAGCCTCTAGCAGAAACTCTCTGCAAACATGAGATTACCAGAACAGAGCCCTTTCAATGCCAAAGGTACTGCTTGAACATCCTGTACCTCTGTGGCCTGAAAGGAGCATTTCCAGGATGTCACATATTCCCATCCGGGGCTGCTTTGTCCTGTGTCAGCACATGGCACACGGGGAAGGGAATTCCATCAGCAGCACAACTTGCAGGTGCTCTTTGCATCTCCTCCCAGCAATAAATTCCTCAGTGCTGGCTGTGCCCCTCACCAGATCCCAGGGCTGATAAATTCATTCCTTCCTACCATCCCCTGAAAACATTTATCCACACAAACCGTGACATGATGACTGACACTAATTATGCTGAGAGGAGGAAAGTGTTTAAGGAAATATGAACTCTTGCCATCAGTTATTCCTTGTGGACAAAACCCATCCCTGCTCCACCAATCTGCTCTGCTCTGCCCAAGATCTGCATCCTCAGGACCAGCAGCACAATGGAGCAGTTCCTGGCACTCCCAAAGCTGCAGCTGAAATTCAAGTGTCTGACAGGTTCTGAGGGAACCAAAACCAGCTTATGGAGGTTTGTTGGTGCTGAGATCTCACACTGTGGAAATGCTCTGCTGATTTCCATGCAGAAAAAGTGTCCAGTGGGTGCAGAAACATCCCTTGGCCACCCTCCCTGGATATCTACTCTCTTTTGGGAACACACCAACCTCAGACTAAAATGTTGGGTTTCTATACATTAAAAAGGACTTAACAGAGGTCAGATGGCTCCAGGACTCATTACTGGCTTTTGCAGTACAAATTGTTCACTCCTATAGACCAATTTCAATGTTTTTTCCCTTCTCCTGCCCGTATAAAGCATCTAATTATCCAATGTTGGTTAGGATCATAATTTATTTATCCTTCCTTTGCTGCAAAGATGTATACTTGAACCATGAGCAGAGTATGATTTCACTTAACAACTGTGGTTAAGCAACAATCTTCAAGTTAGGTAATTATTATTCATTCTTTACGGGATGAAATGGGTAAAATGGTCTGAGAAATGTACCCTTTGCTGTGCTCCAAAATAAGAAATACCTCAAAATAAATATCAAAGTCCAAAATCTGGGATGAATTAGGTGATTCATGCTAAATGACCGATCTTGCCAGTTATCGAAAAAAACCCTCCAGATGGTTATTTCCAGAAAAAAAAAGTCCTAAATGCTACCCCGAAGGCAGACAGAGTTCAGGAGGAACACTGTACCCCACAACAGCCTCTGAAAGGTGCTTGCTGTAAGTCAGGAGAGTTTTCCATTGGAAAGCTGCAGACAGACAGCTGCTTTCCTGTGAGGAACACAGGTTTTAGGGAATGTTGGCTCCCCAAAGTGTGTCCAGCTGATATTTGTGTGACAGAACCACTCCAGTTTCAGTGCAGCACCATCAGGTGTCTGGGGAAGGTCAGAGTGAAGGTTGTGTAATTCCTGATGAGATTCCAAATTTCTTCTTCCCTCCCTCTCCCCTCTGCTCTCTTCCATGGATTCAGAGCTGTTCTGTACCCCAAGTGCCCTGAAATAGCAGTGAACAACAAATGACAGCCCTAGGAGCTCTGCATGAGCATGAAGCACCTCTAAAACTGCAGATTTGAGTGTATAATGGGACAGTTTATGGCTGAAAAAAAGAAAGAAAATGCTATCCAAAACACAGACAAGGAAGAGAGGGAGAAATAAATACCTTACCCAAGCATGGAGCACTTCAGAACTGAGACCTGCATTCCACTCCAAATAAACTGCACCTAAGCATAAGGAAAGTTGTGTTTTCTTCCTAGAAAATTGCCCTAAACCCATTTTTTTTACTTATTCCTGTGTGAATATGACAGCTGATCTTTTTTCCTTCAACCAGAGTGCTTGAAAGCCAGAACAGACACTCCAAACGAATGTTTTGAAACCCAGAAATGGTTGAGCCTTCTGATACATTGGAAAAAAGTTTACTCAGCTGTGAAATGTCCATTAATGAAACACTGATTGCTTTACCCAGACAATTTTATTTATACAAACCTCACAAACCCAGGCAAATCTTTCACTGTGAGAGGAAATAACCAAGCTGATTCCCTGATAAGCTCCTTCCATTCCCCTCTTCTACAGCAAAATGAGAGCTTGTATTCACATGGAGCTATTCCAGCACAATCATTTAACAGCTCTGAGTAACTCAGTCCACAGTGACAGTGCCTAGGGATGCTGGGGGACTGGATTGTGGCTGTCTTTCCCTGCCTCAGCTTCACTGAGCAATTCCAGCAGAAATAAAAAAGAAATAATCACACTGCCACATGACTCGCTCCATTTTACCACTCTCACACTCTAAATTTACAGCTCCTCTTATTCCAGATGCGTTTATTTGCATGTGCAGACAAGCCCCAGACTGCGAGGAATGGCTCCAGCTTCCCTCATGGAAGTGGTCCTTCCCAGGAATTCTTTCTGGGTGTTAATGTCACTGCAATCCAGAGGCCAAATTCTTGGCTCCACGGTTCCCCTTTTCTGCAGCATCCTGGCGTTGCAAAGAGGCCGTAAAACTGATCCAAAAAGCCAGCTGAACCTTTTCTCTGGCACAGGGGGAAGGATCATCAAGACCAGGCTGTTTCCACTGGAAAAATGAGCTTCATTTTGTTCAAGACACGAATGAGCTGCAATGAAATTTTACAACCCCCATAATAAGCCCATTATCAAGATTGTGACAAAAAGAAAAAAAACCTGAAAAAGCTTTAAACTTCCAGTAGTTTCATGCTAACCCAGAAGAATTTCAGCCAGCTCTAATTCTGTTTGGTGATGATTGGTGGGTGTCAGATACAGGTTTGTTTAAACATTCTATTTTACAGCCCTAAATTTGGCTTTTTTAGCTGGAATTTGAACTTAGACTTCACTGCTAATCCATGGTCAGTGATTGAACTGGTGTTTCACAAGTTTGTCTGTGGACTTTCATATTCTGAAAGAGTCTATTTTTAAACCTGCAGTGTGACACCACCATCCCATTTCCAAAGAGTCATCTCATACCTGAATGCAGCTGCTAAATAACAGCAACTCTGCCTGGTTTTGCTTTTTCGGCTCATTAGAACAGGAGGTTTTTAGTGCTTCATTAAGGCAGTCAAGGTGATTTACTGCCATTCCTCTTCATAGCTGGGAAGCTGTGGCACAGAAGAGCAAAACATCAAGGGTGTCCCAGCAGATCAAAGCTGGAGGTGTCCGTACCAGGTGTCAAAGCTGAGTTTTTGTTCAGTGAGGTCACAGTTAGGTTAAATAATGCATTTTTAATACATTTCATGCTGCCTGAGAGGAGGTTTGTGTGAGATTTTTTATCTCTTCCAGGGGCCTTACAGATCATCCAGTGCCACCCCTTCCACTGTGCCAGGCTGCTCCAAGCCCCAATGTCCAGCCTGGCCTTGGGCACTGCCAGGGATCCAGGGGCAGCCCCAGCTGCTCTGGGCACCCTGTGCCAGGATGTCACCACCAGTTTGTTGGACTCCCTTTGCATTTTTTTAGTTAAGTGGTGACTGGAGCCCCTGCATTGCTCAGATGGATCCTCTCTAAGGCTGGACAGTGTTTGAAGATGGAGTATTTGAGGAGATATGTCCAATTTGAGAAGAGCAAGATCAGCAATTTCCTGCTACCAACCAGCCATTTAAAATGTGTGATCTTGTCCTCCATCATCTTTCTCCTACCTAACTTGTGCCAGAGAGCTTTCTTGGGAATGTGGTGTTCAGAGTTAGGCTTAGGGAACAGACAGCTGGTGCAGGGCAAGAATATGTTCGGTTATAACCATATCTTTTCTGATGAAGCTTTGTCCAAAATAGTTTCAATTTTCAGGCAGCTACTGAGCGATTTGAGGGGGTGATGGAACAACATTCTCAAAGGATTTAAACTACAAACAAACCGAGGGGCTGGCACTGAGTGGAAATGTTCTAAGTGTGAGGAGAGCAGCTCCAAATGTGGGTTTGGGTTACAGAAATAGAGTGTTTGCTGCTAGGGAGACATTTCCAGTCCCACTCCTGGGTCACTACGTGTCGCCACACTGCATGTGTGTGCACATGGTGATCTGTACTACCACTAAGTCAGCTGTTGGCAAAACACAACGTACCCCAGACAGGATCCAAAGTCCCTTAAAGTCAAGAGCCCTTTCCATCGACTTCAAGGGACTCTGGATCCATGCTGGAGTGATGGCGAGCCAAGCTCACTGCTGGAACAAATGATGGCAACTCCATGGAAGCCAACGTAGCTCCATTTGCTTGTGCCAACAGTGAATCTGGTCTATAAACTTTATTCTGCAGCGATCAGAGACTGCATAATTCATTCAGGGGCTCATGAGTAATTAAATTTTCATGGCCATCAGTGTATCAGCCATGTTATGGACTCAATTATGTTCTGACTGTGTGAAATAGTTCTCACCCACAATCATTTATTTAAATGCTCCCTCTTTCTTGCTGTTGTTGTCGAAGCTGTTATGGTTTGCTCACTCTCCTTATCTAAAATGCCATTTAATCTTTGAAGCCTTCCTGTTGACACAGTGGCAAGGTAATAAAACTGAATGTATGGTTATGAGTCTGGTTTTCATTTATCCATGTTGGTGGAGGAGAAATGGAACCACGTGACTTGTAAAAGAGCAGGGTGGAAATAACTCTGGACATTACTGGTTCTAGTAAATGTAGCAGCAGTTCTGAGCTGGCTCAATGCTCATTTTCAGTTCAGGCATTTGAATTCAGAGGGGACCTTCAAAGCACTGCATTTTGCTTTCCCTTTACCAGAAGGTCTTGGTGATAGATGCAAGAAAGTCATGGAGACTGTAATGGCAACATTTATGATCATAAGACCACACAGGCAAAAATAATAAATGGGAGAGCATTATGGAGGAGGGCCTGGTATTTCTTTCCCCTTTCTGTTGTTTTATTTAAGTCCAAAGGCTGATTGCTTGTTTTATTGGAATTTTTCATATTAGCATCCCGACAAATGACCATCATCTGTGGATTGTGGCGAATGAAATGCTCCACAGACTTCCACCTCTTTTTGGCCAGCTGAACGAAAAGCTTTAATCCAGATAACAGATGTCAAGTAGAGTGTAGCTTTTTATGAACACATAAAATATATATGAAAATAATTTACTTTACATTTTGGCAAGAGCAGGCAGTGAATGCAATCAGGGTCCCAAGAGCACTTGCGAACCTTATGGTAATGTGTGTCTGGGCTGGAGGAATTCTGTGGTAGTGCAAAAAAATGGAAGCAAAGGAACATTGCAACATTTCATTGTTGTTTTTTATAAACACCACCAGTGCCCAAACAAGGAGGAAAAACCCTGTTAAAAACGCTTACTGAACTTCCTTTCTTCTGTAAACAAGTTCTTTGAAATTTCTGTAAGTAAAGAAATCTTCCCCCAAAGTTCTAATGTAATTTTTAAAGCAGAACACTTCTAATTTTGTGTTAAGGTTGAACATCAAGAAATACAAATTTTTTTGAGAATTCTTCCCCTTCGGGCAACAGCCACCCCATAAATAGTTAATGTGGCACTTGGCACGTGTGAGTGATCTGTGGTGGAGGAAGGAACAAGTCAGTGATGGGTGGAAATCTCTGATAACCCCTGTAAACACGTGGCCTGATTTCTTTTTCGTAAGCACCATCATCAGCGAGCTGGTAACAATTTACCAGCTGTATCAGAAGCCATGCTAGAGTGATTAGGTTTAATTAATACAGAGTGGTTTATCAGAAAGAAATGATTCAGCCTTGCAGTTTCTCATTCATGTCTTCATGGAGGGGAAGGCACAAACTCCAGCATAATTTCCTCTTCTTCCCGTTGTTTGCGCAATTGGGCTCTGAGGGTGTCCTGGGCATTGCACTGCCTGGAACTGAGCTTGCTGGAATATCAAGGTGATAAATCCTTCTCTCTCCAAAATGAAAATGCTTTCAGGCTGTCAAGAGCCTTCACAATCGTATTTGTGGTAGTGTCAGGGTATCCCAGAAAGGTTTTAGACTGGGGAAATTCACAGTTCAGGATAAAATCTGTCTCATATTTCACCTCTGTGGTGAGATGTGCTGTCAAATTTCTGTCACCCATGAGGTGGAGACCTACATGGACAACCTCAGATAGGTTTGGTGGGATGGTCACTCCTTCAGGAGCACAAAGCATGGGAACAAATGTGTGGGGATGGTTTGGACATGGCACTGGGTGTAATTTAAATCATGCTACTGAAGGCAGAAGTCCCCCTGATTATGGGCTGGGAAAGGAGTACTGACATAATTTTCATATCCCAAAATGCTTGGGGTTGGAAGGAACCTTGAAGACAATCTAGTTCCCACCCTGCCATGGGTAGACACAACTTCCAATAGGCCAGGTTGCTCAGAGCCCCATCCAAACTGGCCTTGGACACTTGCAGAGAGTGTCTACCTGCACTGTTCCGCTGGCTGATGTCACACGGGTGATTTCAGCCCTACAAGCACATTTTGGGATGCGTGACCTGGGGATGAGGTGCATGGGTACCTCGTCACAGTCCACAACTTCCTCATGAGGGGAAGAAGAGGGGCAGGCACTGATGTGTGACATCAGACACTCTGTGTGACAGGGACAGCACCCAGGGAGCGGCTGGAGCTGGGCCAGGGCAGGCTCAGGCTGGAGAGCAGGGAAAGGTTCTTCCCCCAGAGGCTGCTGGGCACTGCCCAGGCTCCCCAGGGAATGGGCACGGCCCCGAGGCTGCCAGAGCTCCAGGAGCGTTTGGACAGCGCTGCCAGGGATGCCCAGGCTGGGATTGCTGGGGGGTCTGTGCAGGACAGGAGCTGGATTGGGATGGTCCCTGTGGATCCCTTCCAGCTCAGGACATTCTGTGATTCTGTGATTCAATGAGGGCTCTTGCTACTGAAT